>NW_015165856.1:12996-15789 GCF_001447785.1 Gekko japonicus | reverse complement strand
CGGGCCCCTCATGGGGCTCGGCAGTGGAGCTGCAAGGCCGGCAGCCGGGACCGTTGAGGGCGAGGTGTGTGGCCTTATGACACACTTCCGGTGATGTCAGGGGGTGTGGCCTTATGACACACTTCCGATGATGTCAGGGGGTGTGGCATATGCTAATGAGTTATGCTAATGAGTTCTCCTAGCTCTTTTTCTACGAAACGACCCCTGATGATAAGCATGTACTCAATTCTTTGGCTGTGGAACCTGGCATTTAAGTCTAATCACAGTCCCAATTTGAATAAGACTAAGTTGGGAAGAGAGGAGGTCAGTAGAATCCTCAAAACTGGGTCGATCCATCTCATGTTGGGTCTCCCCTCTTTTCCTGCTGCCTTCAACTTTTCCCGGCATGGTTGTCTTTTCCAGTGACTCTTGTCTTCTGGTAATGTGACCAAAGTACGATAGCTTCGGTTTGGCTGTTTTATCTTCTAGGAAGAGTTCAGGCTTGAATGGTTGTCTTTTCCAGTGACTCTTGTCTTCTGGTAATGTGACCAAAGTAAGATAGCTTCGGTTTGGCTGTTTTATCTTCTAGGGAGGCTTGATTTGGTCTAGAAATGTTAGGTATTTCAATGTAAAATGGAGAATTAATAAGTGTAGCAGAACCCTTGTATTAGCCTTTAAACGGGAAAGTTTAATTTACTAAATGAAGGACGGGTAAACTGAGAAATGCTAGAAACAAAACAAAGGATTATTCTAACCTACGTCTTGACTCTCTAAAGTCTAAACCACATGTGCATGCCCCGGGCAAGAGTTAGAACAAAGAGCAATAAACTTTCTAAGCCTCCACCCCTGGGACATCTTCTGATCTATTGATTACCCAAGTGGAGAATCCCAAACCTATCAAATCATGCATTTTAACACCTTGCTCTGGAGGCAAATACATGCATGGCCTACCATTTCTCTAACTCAAATCTAGGATATCAGCATGCATAAACCAACATGTAAATTCTCCCATATGACTTCAGGGAGAGAACTTGCAAACTCCAACAAGAACCTACTAATTTGTCTTTTTGGCAGTCTGCGGTATCCATAAAACTCTCCTCCAGCACCACATTTCAATAGAATCTACTTTCTTTCCTTCAGCTTTCTTTCTTTTTTTTAATCAATTTTTTATTTTAAAGACAAAACAAACATAAAAGAGGGGAAATTATTCTTACAATTCCTTGTTTGACAAACTCTTGCCTAATTTATCATACCATATCATATATGGTACTATACTAATTTATCATATCATATATTTCACCTTATATCATTATGTATATCACATGCAAATATATCAAAATTGTACTTTATATATCCTTAACAAGTTTTAGATGTCTGTATTGCTTACCTATTGTAGTCTTCCAACCACTTATAAAATCTTGACCATGTATTTTCAAATGTGGTATCCGGTTGTCCTTTCAGAGTTAGAGTTAATTTGTCCATTTCTGCCGTTTCCAAGATTTTGCTTAAAACTTCTTCTCTCAAGGGTGTTTCTGTTCTTCTCGAATATTTACCATAAAGTTTTCTAGCATAGATTCTTTTGAACTATGGTGCTGGAGAAGACTCTTGAGAGTCCCTTGGACTGCAAGAAGATCAAATCAGTCCATCCTAAAAGAAATCAACCCTGACTGTTCCCTGGAAGGCCAGATAATGAAACTGAAGCTCAAATACTTTGGCCACCAAATGAGAAGGGAGCACTCACTGGAGAAGACCCTGATGCTTGGAAAGATTGAAGGTCAAAGAAGACGGGGACGGCAAAGGATGAGATGGTTAAACAGTGTCATAGATGCAACGAACATGAAATTGAGCAAACTTCAGAGGACAACGGAAGACAGGAGTGCCTGGCATGATCTGGTCCATGGGGTCGTGAAGAGTCGGACTCCACTGTGCGACTGAGCAACAAAAATTCTAGCAGTTGTAGTCAAATGCAATATAAGATAAAAGTCTTTTTTTTTTTTTTTTTTACAGTTTTCAGGTAAGATATTCCACAAAAATATTTCTGGAACGAAAGATACAGAACATTTTATTTATTTTTTGGTAAAATTTCATGAATCCAAGCCCGGGAACACGGTGGTGATAGTAAAGGCATGAATTGATTTGATCTTGGTCGCCAGTGATGCATCGTTACACTTAAGGATCTTTTTGAGCTCCTTCACGGCCATCCTCTCCAGTTTCAGTCTCCTTCTGATTTCATGGACGCAGCCTCCCTTTTGGTGGACGAAGGAGTGAAGGAATAGAAAATCTTGAGCAATGTCAATTTCTTCACCATCAGCCTTAAAGTTGTGTAATTCTGCTATGGATACCCTGTCAAGGTTTCCGTAAACAGATATCCAGATACCCTGTCACTAGGGTTGCAAACATCCAGGGGGTGGCTGGAGATCTCCTGGGATTATAATTGATTTCCAGGTCCTAGAGATCAGCAGGCCCATAGCCAGGATTTTGTGGCCTCTGGGGCAATTTTTTTCTCTGGTGGGGCCGAAGTTCTCAGCAGACTGTTCCACTGCTCAACCACTCTTACAGCTGGGAAGTTTCTCCTGATATTTATCCAGTATCCTCCCTTGTCGTTTCCACCCATTAGATCTAGTCTTGCAATACAGAACAAGAGAGAATAGATCTCCTCCACCTTCTACATGACTGCCCTTCAGATATTTGAAGACTGCAATCATGTCCCCTATAAGCCTTCTCTTTCCCAGGCTAAACATACCCAACTCTTTCAGCCTTTCCTCATAAGACTTGGATTCCAGCCCTCTCACCATCCTGGTTCCCCTCTTCTGG
>NW_015165856.1:12400-12522 GCF_001447785.1 Gekko japonicus | reverse complement strand
AAGTAAAATCTCAGGTGCTTTTTTAAATGAGCAGTTCAATATCTTTTGCATTTCGTTGTGGATTTTTGTCCAAAGGTCCACAGCTTTATCACATGTCCACCACATGTGATAAAATGAGCCCT
>NW_015165856.1:9834-10160 GCF_001447785.1 Gekko japonicus | reverse complement strand
TTTTAAAATATTTTAAAATTATTGAAAAAAAAAGCATTTACAGGAAAAATTCATGTAGGACTGTGCCTTGAAGAAAGGGGGCGAAGCCCCCAAAAGCCCCACTGTAGCTACGGCCCTGGAGATCACCTGGAGAAAATGGCCACTTTGGAAAGTGGACTCTGTGGCATTATGCACCATTGACATCCCTCTCCTTCCCAAACCCTGCCAGTTTGGTGTAGTGGTTAAGTGCGTGGACTCTAATCTGGGAGAACTGGGTTTGATTCCCCCACTCCTCCACTTGCAGCTGCTGGTGTGACCTTGAGTCAGTCATACGCTCTGGCACAGTC
>NW_015165856.1:8073-9814 GCF_001447785.1 Gekko japonicus | reverse complement strand
TCTCTCAGCCCCACCTACCTCACAGGGTGTCTGTTGTGGGGAGGGGAAGGGAAAGGAGTTTGTAAGCCGCTCTGAGATTCCAAGTGAAGGGCGGGGTATAAATCCAATCTCTTCTTCCTCGGGCTCCACCCCTCAAATCACCAGGTATTTTCCAACGCTATCATCAAGGAGAGCACTCTGAAACTGCCATCCAAGCTATCTTTGAGTCTCAGTGAGAATGGAAGGTTATAAATCAACTCAATCAGTAATGGATGAGAAGGGCTTTTCCAGCAAGGTATCACTCAAGAGCATCATTACTGAATACATAGCAGGAGTGTAAAACATGCAGCCCAGAGGCCGAACCAGGCCCCCGGAGGGCTTCTATCCGGCCCACAGTGGAACTGGCTGTCCTCTGCTTCTTCTTCTAGTTCTGCTGCTGCATCATCGTAGGTTTGCAGCTTACAGATACACACCTGAACAGCACACTCAAGATTGCAACAGCACAGACATTTGGATGCAGTAATTCAGAGCAAGAGGTGTCAGTTATCAGACACTGTTAAATAAGCAAAACATTGCAAGAGTGCTAATGTTTTAAGCATGTTTTTATTTTAAGTTAAAAAAACCCCTCTGTGTTTGTGTCCTTTATAAAGTTTATATCTCTGCTTACCTGGCATTACATTTTATGACCCTCATGGCCCGGCCCAACAAGGTCTCATTTATGTCAGATCCGGCCCCCATAACAAATGAGTTTGACACCCCTGGATTACAGTATCAAGACCATCTTTGGATCTAGGCATTAAAGAAGAAGAAGAGAAGAGAAGAAGAGATTGGATTTATACCCCACCCTTCACTACCCAAAGGTGTCTCAGAGCGGTGAGATTGGATTTATACCCCGCCCTTCACTTGGAGTCTCAGAGCAGCTTACAAACTTCTTTCCCTCCCCCTTCCCACAACAGACACCCTATGAGGTGGGTGGGGCTGAGAGAACTCTGACACAAACTGCTCTTTTTCAAGGACAGCTGTGCCAGAGCTTGTGACTGACTCAAGGTCACATCAGCAGGTGCAAGTGGAGGAGTGGGGAATCAAACCCAGTTCTCCCAGATTAGAGTCCACGCACTTAACCACTACACCAAACTGGCTCTCCTTAAAGCACCCGCTCGAAGGAGGGCGATACGTAACTGACCTGGCAGGCGATAATTTATTTATGGCTCAACGTATTTATGATTCATTTATCATTCTGTCCCCACATCTGGAGCCCACAAGGGGTTCCAAGGCAGACTGACATACAAGATCTGTGAGTCAACCCAAACAAGACATAAAACCGTAGATATAACGAATCATTTGAGGACAACCGCCAGCCAAGAAAGCCCACCGCAAACAACAGCTGAAAATGTTTTTTTTTCTTCTCATTGTTAACTCAGCATAATCAGGGGTGATTCTGCACTAGTCTAACAGAGCCAAATGACCATCCGGTGTACATGTTGTTATCTCGGTCATTCCAGACATGGTTGTCATTTTTTCACTGAGCTCCTGTTCCTTCCTTGGTATGCTCCCATTTCCCTCTCCCACAGAAGTTGGTTTGTTGTGATATTTTTATATGGAGGAGGAGGAGGAGGAGATTGGATTTATACCCCGCCCTTCACTACCTGAAGAAGTCTCAGACTGGTTTACAATCTCCTTTCCCTTCCCCTCCCCACAACAGACACCCTGTGAGGTAGAAGCAGAAGAAGAAGAGATTGGATTTATACCCCACCCTTCACTA
>NW_015165856.1:1708-6582 GCF_001447785.1 Gekko japonicus | reverse complement strand
TAGATAGAAAGATAGATAGAAAGATAGATAGAAAGATAGAAAGATAGATAGATAGAAAGAAAGAAAGAAAGAAAGAAAGCTAGATAGATAGATAGATAGATAGATAGATAGATAGAAAGATACATACATAGATAGATATATGATAGATAGAAAGAAAGATAGATAGATAGATAGAAAGAAAGAAAGAAAGATAGATAGAAAGATAGATAGATAGATAGATAGATACATACATAGATAGATAGATGATAGATAGAAAGAAAGATAGAAAGAAAGATAGATAGATAGATGATAGATAGATGGATAGATAGAAAGAAAGAAAGAAAGAAAGAAAGAAAGAAAGATAGAAAGATAGAAAGATAGAAAGAAAGAAAGATAGAAAGAAAGAAAGATAGATAGAAAGAAAGAAAGATAGATAGAAAGAAAGATAGATAGAAAGAAAGATAGAAAGATAGATAGATGATAGATAGATAGATAGAAAGAAAGATAGAAAGATAGATAGATAGATAGATAGATAGATAGATGATAGATGATAGATAGATGATAGATAGATAGATGATAGATAGATAGATAGATAGATAGATAGATAGATAGATAGATGATGATGACAACGACAATGATGATAGACAGACAGATAGATAATCTGGACAATCCAGGCTACCCCGATGTCATCGCATCTCAGAAGCTAAACAGGGTGAGTCCTGGTTGGTATTTGGATGTGATAGATAGATAGATAGATAGATAGATAGATAGATAGATAGATGATGATGACAACGACAATGATGATAGACAGACAGATAGATAATCTGGACAATCCAGGCTACCCCGATGTCATCGCATCTCAGAAGCTAAACAGGGTGAGTCCTGGTTGGTATTTGGATGGGAGACCTCCAAGGTGCGTGTGTGCATGATATGTATATATTATATATCAATCACACACACATATGTATGTATGTATCTATGTATGTGTGTGTGTGAGAGAGAGCCCTGTAGAAGAGCCCTGCTGGACCAGACCAGTGGCCCATCCAGTCCAGCATCCTGTCTCACACAATGACCAACCAGGTCCTCTGGAGGGCCAACCGCGGGGCAGAGATGCAGAGACCTTCCCCTGATGTTGCCTCCTGCCACTGGGATTCAGAAGTTGACGGCCTCTGAACATGGAGGTTCCCTTTAGCCACTAGGGCTCATCGCCACTGATAAACCTTGCCCTCCATGAATCTGTCTAATCCCCTTTTGAGACTGCCCATGCCTGTGGCCATCACTATATCCTCTGACTGAATTCCACATAAATATACATACACCTATCATTGCGCGATCATCAACTGGCACCATATCTTTTGGAGACCTTGCCCTCCACGAATCTGTCTAATCCCCTTTCGAGACTGCCCATGCCTGTGGCCATCATTGCACGATCATCAACTGGCACCATATCTTTTGGTGCAGTGGTTAAGTGTGCGGACTCTAATCTGGGAGCACCGGGTTTGATTCCCCACTCCTCCACTTGCACCTGCTGATGTGACCTTGGGTCAGTCAGCACAGCTGTCCTTGAAAAAGAGCAGTTTGTGTCAGAGTTCTCTCAGCACCACCCACCTCACAGGGTGTCTGTGGTGGGGAGGGGAAGGGAGAGAAGTTTGTAAGCCACTCTGAGACTCCAAGGGAAGGGCGGGGTATAAATCCAATCTCTTCTCTTCTCTTCTTCTTCTTCTACCTTTAGGCGGTATTCTTCCTGTCATGTTGCCATAGTGCTAACTGGCTTAAATCAGGGAGGAGAAAATGGAGGTATCCTTCCACCGATGTCAGCAAACAGAGGGGGAAGGAAATTCATGGTTATAGCAGAACAGAACTTTGTATGTGGATGGGGAAATTGAGGTGGTTCATTATTTCCAAGGTGCAGCATCCATCAACGCGGGAATCCTCCATAAAACGATAATCCTTGTCTCTTCCGGCAAAGTTCTAAGCTTTAAATGCCTTTTTAAAAACGTATCATGATTCTCATCATTCCACCACATTAAGAGGTTGAAAGGCTTTTGTTCCTTATCTCCAGAGCTGGGGAACACCTTTTTAAAGAAGAAATAAGAGATGCTATCGATAGATATTTGTTGTGCATGCACGGCAGATCCACCGCTAGGTAGAAGGACGTCAAAACGCAGCATGCTGCATTTAAATAGAATTTTGATGCCTCGTAACCCATGAGACCATATGTTTTATGCATTCTGGAGAATACATTAACTTCTTTCGATTAGGTGATGGTGCCGAGAAGCAGTTAGTCAAGGCCCCCGAAGGCTTAATAATTAGGGAGCGGATCTTCTGATCGGCTACGCAGGTGTTACATCCAATTGACTCCATGGCGTTCTGTTGAATTACTCCACGTTGAATGCTATGTAAACAGGCTACATGTCCGGCCCTCCTCCGTCTACATGAAACACTGCTCTTCCCCAATTCCCCCACACCCTCGCTTAGGTTCTTTGAAATGTGTGAACAATTTTATATTCCATCATTTTCCCGACGGCTCATCAGACAAGTGCGAAGGAGCTCAAATCCTTGGGAAAGCAAAAGATAAAAATAAAGTAGTGCTGCGGTGTTGAGAAACTGAATCCCGAGGGGAATGCGGTCCGATTCTGGCTCTTCCCCCCTCTGACCTTCTGAGACTGGAGGGTGGCTGTTAGAACTGCAGCTCCATAGATGGAGAATGGCTGGCTCCCCCCCGCCCAAACCACCCATGTCAGTTGTGTCTCCTGGTCACAAAGAATTTGTAAGTATTCTATAGCTCTGAATCCAAGAAAAAGCAAAGAAATTATTCTGGGACAAAGATTTTCAGTGTTCTTGTCTTTTTTAGCTGTGAAGTTTGGCCCTTGTACATATACATGTGGGAGACCCGCGGGAACCCGCGAGGGAGCATCTCATTACCCCCTCGCCCACCATCTCCTATTTCCATTTCCAAGAGAACAGAAGAACAGAAGAGAAGCCAATGTTGGATCAGTCCAATTGTCAGGTATTCCGATCACTCAGTAACAATACACAGGACCTACGTATGTTCAGTTTATTGATAAGAGTAGAGGACACTCCATGAACTTCTGTGTTAGGAATAACATGAGATGAGCGGGCTAAGCAATTATACCCTCTTCGTACAAGACCCCCTGATGAGCAGAGGCCAATGAGCAAACACCTGCAAGTGCGGGGAAAAGCTAAGGGACCCAGTGAAGGCAGGAGACTGGCAAAGGAGGCAGGATGGAGAATCCAGGTGCTCAGGACCACAGAGAGATAACAAAGCAATGGGTAGAAGACAGCTGCAGGGGAAAGCGGGGTGGTGAAGCGCAAGCACACAGCCCACACAATCCATCACATTACACATCCCATGGCGGTGTCAACTGGCACTAATGGCCCATCTAGTCCAACACTCTGTCACAAAGTGGCCAAAAATAACAGGTGCCATCAAGGAGGTCCAGCAGTGGGGCCAGGACACTAGAAGCCTGCCCACTGTTGCCCCCCTGCACCAAGAAGACAAAGCATCACTTGCCCTACCCTGAGAGTCCCTATCTATACCTTGTGGCTAATAGCCACTGATGGACCTCTGCTCCATATGCTTATCCAATTTTCTCTTGAAGCCATCCATGCTTGTAGCTGCCACCACCTCCTCCTGTGGCAGTGAATTCCACATGCTCATCACTCTTTGGGTGAAGAAGGACTTCCTTTTATCCGTTCTAACCCGACCGCTCAGCAATTTCATGGAGTGCCCACGAGTTCTTGTCTTGTGAGAAAGGGAGAAAAGGACTTCTTTCTCGACCTGCTCTATCCCTCAGTCAGATATCACATTTGGATGTTTAATTCAAGCTATTGACACTGCATAGTCAGGAGTTTGGGGGCACATGGACTTGAGGGTCCCTGGTGGGGAGGAGATCATTCTGTAACAGCCATGGCATGCTTTTTCTCCCCGGTCCTCGCCCGACACTCTAACCTCACTGTTGATCTCGTTTGCCGTAACATCCGTGCCCGGCAGGATCTATTACCTTTCCACAGGACTTGTAAGGCAGAGATGTTCCACCAGGCTTTTGGCCGAGGACAGCGACAGGACAGCAATTAATCTGGCACTCTCATACCTCCTACCTCCTCTCACTGACCCCTCTAGGAGGCTATGGGGAAGATTATTATTTTTTCCTCCTGAAATGTTGCCATCTTGGGTCGACTGTCTTTTATTTACTGATTTGGAGGGTATTTTATTATGGTTTTAACTTACTCTGTATTATTTACTGTTGCTGTTCTGTTGTAAACTGCCCTGAGCCCTACTTGCAGGAATGGGTGGCCTAAAAGTCCAGATAGATAGATAGACAGATGATAGATAGATGGCAGATAGATAGATGATTGATAAATAGATGATAGATAGATAGATGATAGATAGATAGACAGATGATAGATAGATGACAGATAGATGACAGATAGATGACAGATAGATGACAGATAGATAGATAGATAGATAGATAGATAGATAGATAGATAGATAGATACAGGGGTCTTATCGGGCCGGAGCCCTCTGGAACGCCGCTCCGGCAGCCCGCATAGTGGCAAGCCCCGCCCCCGGGTCCCCGAGCCTTGCCCCCGGGTCCCCTGAGCCGGAGCGCTGCGCTGGGGGAGGCCGGGAGAGCCCCGCCCCTGGGTCCCTGAGCCCGCGCGGGAGCACTGCTGCTCGGGGAAGGCCCAGAGAGCCCCGCCCCGGGTCTCCCGAGCCCGTGCGAGAATGCTGCAGCTGGGGGAGGCCCAGAGAGCCCCGCCCCTGGGTCCCCCAAGCCCACACAAGAGCGCTGCGGCTGGGGGAGGCTCAGAGAGCCCTGCCCCGGGTTTCCGAGCCTGCGCAGGAGCGCTGGGGCTCGAGGGAGTCCCGG
>NW_015165856.1:0-1289 GCF_001447785.1 Gekko japonicus | reverse complement strand
TAGATAGATAGATAGATAGATAGATAGATAGATAGATAGATGATAGATAGATAGATAGATAGATAGATAGATAGATAGATAGATAGAGTCAGACTCCTGCAGCAATCTGTTCCCAACAGCTTTCATTCAAAGAAGTAAAGTTTATTGAGACTATGAGAGTGTGCAGATATCTCAACCATTCTGTGTTAGAACTAACATAAAAAGCACAAAGCAAACAATTATACGTTGTTCAAGGAGACCCCCCCTGATGGCCCAGGGCCAATCAGAGGCCAGGTAGAAGCCTGCCAAAGTAACAGGTTACTTTCCCCAAGAGAAATACTATACCAGGCGCTGAAGGGCAGACAGAGATAATGGAAACTGAGAAGACACAGCAGAAAAGAAACTTGGCATTCCAGAGTCACCTCCACTCCCATGGCAGCCAGGGCTCAAGAGAGGCCTAGCTGACAGACAGACAGACAGATTGATTATGTGGTGTGATAACCCATATAATTTTGCTTACAGGTATAGGAGGTAGCATCATATGCTAAACATGCAGATCAAAGAATATGCAAGGGGAGGCCAAGTGTTTGTAAGGTAAGACTGCATGGGGACACTAGACAAGATAAGAAAGGGGGAAGAAAAAAGAAAGTTCTCATGTTCTCATGGGCAATATTGCCTAGAGTCCACACGGGCTGCCGTCACACGTGCCAGTTGGAGTGGAGAGGAAGCGAGGCTATCTCCTCTGGGGGTATTTGACACGCAGTCGTGAGATCACACAGCCCTTTCAAGCTACGGGCTCAGGCCATCACTGTGTGATCAGACGCAACTGTGGGGAAGTTGGGGGGGGGGTTGGCCATTTGTTTCCCATGCGCTTAAACAAGGAATCGCACCTCTGCACTGAGGGATCCCCATGGAGTATACAATTATGCGCATACTGCGAAGGGGGGGGATGGCACCGAGCTGGGATGGAAGGATCAGACCATCCAGACGGGATGACAGCATGCTTGAGCAATCAGACAGGGTAAAGTCTGTGCAAGGCCCGTTGGAACCCGTTACAGCTGGACTTTCCGTGGTGTCCTTTAACTCCGCTTCTGTGGTGGAGCAGCACGGGTTTATGACGACTGCGGGACGCTTCCCAGATGTTGCTGTCTGATCAAACTCTTTCGATCCATCAGGCATCTGCACCTATGTTGGATCTAAAGGCGCGTGTGATCGCAGCCACAGTCTTGCAACTAGAGAGTGCAGAAAAGGGCAACTGGAATGATAAAAGGGTTGAAAGATTTTCCCTATGAAGAAAGGCTAGAACGCTT
>NW_015165855.1:770944-773721 GCF_001447785.1 Gekko japonicus | reverse complement strand
TTTAACCAATACTGTGGCACGAAGTTCACTATTTGAATATGGATCATGGACATGCAAATTGAACTAGCTGCTGAAATATAGCACAGTCATAATGTGCTTATATTGAAAATGCAACAATAAAGTTGAAAACAAATACATTCAATTCATACTAAAATATGCAGTGACAAATACAGCTCAGCTATGATGATATTCTTTTTCACAACATTTTCTGCATGATTCAGCAAATGGCTTTGGAAGTGGGAACCTTCCAGATTTTTTAATTATGATGTTGTTAATAACTAGTGGAGATTCAGAGTAGTGTAGTAGTTGAACTAGGACTTTGGAGACGCCGGTTCAAATCCTCATTCACTCACAAAACTCAAGACAGTGGGTAACCTTGGGCCATGAATACTCTCTCAGGCTAACCTACCTCACAGGGTTGTTGTGGGGATAAGCTGGAGTAGGAGGAACCATTTTTGCTACCTTGAGCTCCTTAGAGGAAATACGGAATAAAAATATGATAGCATGGGACAGCACCTATGGATTTTAAATTCTGAAATTATTTGTTCAAAATGCTTTTGCTTAAAGCTTCTAAAATTGAAAATTGGAACCAGATGAGAAAGCTCCATGAGAAAGCATCTGGTGTTTTGTTTTGTTTTTTGGCTGCCTCTGAGAATATTTTTGCATGTAGCATATAAAAAGTTGCACCATAGGTACTGTCACACATATTTATTTAAAGTGCAGCTTTGCATTGGCAGAACCTTCAGATACCTTGGAAGCAGAACTGAACCTTTGATGAGTATCTTATGCAGTGTACATTCTTTGGTCTGCCTCCACATAGACACCACATAGCGCTGGAAATGATCCTCACAAGTGGCTATCTTTGCTTGAATTCTCATAGCTCATCTAATGTGCTATTCAAAATGTTCATAAATGACCTTGATGAGATAGTAGAGGATACACTTGTCAATTTGGAGAAGATGCATATCAGTTTTTTTGATGGCAAGAAACTGGGAAGGATGGGCTGGCTGGTAGAACGTCTTGACATGCAGGAAGAAGATGATGATATTGGATTTATACCCCACTCTTCACTACCCAAAGGAGTCTCAGACAGCTTATAATCTCCCTTCCCTTACCAACAACAGACACCCTGTGAAGTAGGTGGAGCTGAGAGAGCTCTTTCCAGAATAGCTCTGAGAGAACTTGTAAATGACCCAAGGTCACACCAGCAGCTACATGTGGAGGAGTGGGGAATCAAACCCGGTTTTCCCAGATTAGAGTCTGCGTTCCTAACCGTTACACCAAACTGACTCTCTGGTCCCCATATTCAATCCCCAGCATCTCCAGTTAAATTAATCAGGTAGGAGATGATGTGAAAGACCCCTTCCTGAGGCTCTGGAGAGCCACTGCCAGTCTGAATAGACAATACTGAGCTTGACGGACCAAAGGTGTGATTCAGTATAAGACAGCCTCTCATGTTCATGTGTTCAAGACAGAGTTAGAATTCAAAATGATCTTGACAGCTGAAACATGGAGCCAGGATCCACTGAGTGAATTTCAGAAGAGATAAATGTGAAGTGTTACCCTGAGGTATATGTAAAAAAATAAAAGGCTCATCAGTAGGGTGGGGGAAACTTAGCTTGGTGGCAGGATGTGTGGGAAGAATCTAGTTGCTTTACTTGACCGTGAGCTGAACATGAGCCAACGATATGATGTGCTATCTATAAAAGCTACTGCAAACTTGGACTGCTTTAAGAGAAGCAACAGCCTCCAGATCACTGTATTATTGGTGCTTGGGGGGGCAACAGTGGGAGGGCTTCTAGTGTCCTGGCCTCACTGGTGGACCTCCTGATGGCACCTGGTATTTTGGTCACTCTGACAGAGTGTTGGAGTGGATGGGCCATTGGCCTGATCCAACATTGGCTTCTCTTATGTTTGTATCACAGGAAATGAGAGTTCCACTGTTATTCTGCACTGGTCAGGCCTCATCCAGACTTCTATGTTCAGTTTTGGCCACCATGTTTGAAGAACAGTGATAAACTAGAGTGCATCCAGGAGTGTGACCAGAACTGTGAGGGATCTGGAAACACGAGAGGCTGTCTTATACTGAATCACACCTTTGGTCCATCAAGCTCAGCATTGTCTATTCAGACTGGGAGCAGCTCTCCAGAGCCTCAGGAAGGGGTCTTTCACATCACCTCCTACCTGATTAATTTAACTGGGGATTGAATATGGGACCAGAGAGTCAGTTTGGTGTAGCGGTTAGGAACGCAGACTCTAATCTGGGAGAACCAGGTTTGATTCCCCACTCCTCCACATGCAGCTGCTGGTGTGACCTTGGGTCAGTTACAAGTTCTCTCAGAGCTGTTCCGGAAAGAGCAGTTCTTGGAAAGAGCTCTCTCAGTCCCACTCTCTCAGTCTGACAGAGACTGGATGGGCCACTGGTCTGATCCAACATTGGCTTCTCTTATGTTCTTATCACAGGAAATTAGAGTTCCACTGTTATTCTGCACTGGTCAGGCCTCTTCCAGACTTCTGTGTTCAGTTTTGGCCACCACATTTGAAGAACATTGATAAACTAGAGTGCATCCAGGAGTGTGACCAGAACAGTGAGGGATCTGGAAACCAAGCCCTGTCAAAAAAAGTATGAAAGCAACAAGCATGTTTAGCTTGGAGAAGAGAAGCAAAGATAAAATCACTGTTTGAAAGGCTGTCATGTATTAAATAGAGATAATTAGACTTACCTGTTACTGAGTGCAAGGGTAAGAGGCTAAGATAAAAACAACATCACATTGCGA
>NW_015165855.1:749911-768151 GCF_001447785.1 Gekko japonicus | reverse complement strand
AATTTAATGGAGTGCCCACGAGTTCTTGTATTGTGAGAAAGGGAGAATAGTACCTCTTTCTCTACCTGCTCTATCCCATGCATAATCTTATAAACCTCGATCATGTCACTCCTCAGTCGTCATTTCTCCAAGCTAAAGAGCCCCAAGCGCTTTAACCTTTTTTTCATAGGAAAAGTGTTCCAACCCTTTTATCATTCGAGTTGCCCTTTTCTGCACTTTTCCCAAAGCTATAATATCCTTTTTAAGGTGTGGTGACCAGAACTGTACACAGTATTCCAAATGAGGTCACACCATTATATCGAGGCATTATGATATTGGCTGATCTGTTTTCAATACCCTTCCTAATAAACCCCAGCATAGCATTGACCTTTATTTTTGCAGTTGCACACTGTCTCAACATTTTCAGTGAGTTATCTACTACAATTCCAAGATCTCTCTCTTGGTCACTCTCTGCCAGTTCGGACCCCATCAACATGTATTTATAGTTAGGTTTTTGGCTTCAATGTGCATCACCTTGCACTTGGCCACATTGAACCCCATTTGCCACATTGACACCCACTTGCCCATCCTTGACAGATCCCTTTGGAGTGCCTCACAATCCTCCCTGGTTTTCACCACCCTGAACAATTTCGTATCATCTGCAAATTTAGCCACTACACTGCTTATTCCCAACTCCAAATCATTAATAAACAAGTTAGAAAGCATCGGACTGGGTACTGATCCCTGCGGTACCCCACTGCTTACCACCCTCCACTGAGAAAACTTCCCATTTATACTTACTCTCTGTTTCCTATTAATTAGCCAGTTTTTGATCCACAAAAGGATTTGCCCTTTTATCCCGTGATTTTTTAGCTTACTTAGGAGCCTTTGATGAGGAACTTTATCAAAGGCTTTCTGGAAATCAAGGTAAACAATACCTATTGGGTCCCCCTTGTCCACATGTTTGTTCACCCCCTCAAAGAACACTAACAGGTTAGTGAGGCAAGTTCTTCCCTTACAGAACCCATGCTGAGTCTGCCTCAATAGTTTTTGTTCATCATCAATAGTTTTTGTTCATCAATGCTTTCCTATGCTCGGATTTTGATAAATCGGTAAAATAAGATGGAAGGATTAGAGGGGAAGGTGCAAGCTACTGGTAAAGGCGAGCTATTCTCAAGGTACCCAACAGTGCAGCATTCATCTGAACACTTATACAAAAAAAGTCAAGCCCTCTTAAATAATCTTCTGAGAATCCAAGTTTGGCTACCAAGTTCAGTGTATAACTTTGCCACAGATTATTTTTCCCTTCCTTGTAAGCCATATTTAAAAGACCCAAATTTTCAGCTAATAATTGGATAATAGCTTTATGGGCTGAGGCTAGTAATGGCAGCAGAGCCAGTTCCGCTAATAGCATACAAATAAACCTATTCTGAATGACTTCCAAAGCCCGCAAATTTCCAATCCAGTTTGGTGTAGTGGTTAAGTGTATGGAGAACTGGGTTTGATTCCCCACGCCTCCACTTGCATCTGCTGGATGACCTTGGGCAAGCCATAGTTCTGTCAGAGCTGTTCTTGAAAGAGCTCTCTCAGCACCACCTACCTCACAGGGTGTCTCTTGGAGAAGGAAAAGGAGTTTGTAAGCCGCTCTGAAATTCCAAGTGAAGGCCGGGGTAGAAATCCAATCTCTTCTTCTCTTCAATCTCCCAAATTGGGACTCCATACAATATCTGCAGCAATATCTTGGTCCTATAGATTTCTAACATTGGATGCACCAGACAGCCTTCCCTTGTTCTGTAGAACCTGAAGATACCAAAAATAATCTTTTCAAATTTCCTCTTCACATGTTCAATATGTGCTGACCAGGAACCAGAGCTATGAAAAATTACCCCAGGATATCTAAAGGAGGACACTTGCTCTAGTAATTTCCCATCCATTGTCCATTTACGAAATTGAGGCCTTTTGCTAAAAAACTATTATTTTCATCATAATTGGCTTTTAATAAATTGTTTTTTACAATATAAGCTAAATTGTTTTAAAAGCCTTCTGAGGCCAACTTGTGAATAGGATATAAGTAATGTGTCGTCAGCATAAAGGAGTATTGTGTTTGCTTTCTCTCCAAGCCTCACTGGAAAATATTGGGTTCCTGTCAGATATTCAACCATGTTGTTTATATACCAATTGAAGAGCAAGGGAGCCAGGATACAGTCCTGGCATACTTTTGAAGGTGGAATTGGATTAGATGATTGGCCAGAGATTCCTAATCTTACTTTAAGAGTGGTATTAGTATGGAGGGCTTTAATTTGGGCCAGTAACCTGCTACCAATATTCGATTTGTTTCCAGTGCCAATGGGACAGAATCGAAAGCAGCTTTAAGGTCAATAAAAGCAACATATAATTGCCTGGATAGCCCATTCACATATTTGTTACTGAAATATTGTAATAAAAAGCAGTGGTCTGAGGTTGAGTGACCTGCCCTAAATCCAATTTGTTCTGGTTCTAACAGGTCATTTTCAGACACTCACTCTTCTAACTTTGACAGAAGGTGCCTTGTGTAAAGTTTACCTATAACATCCTTAAACTTATTGGTCTGTAAGTGGATGGATCTTTTCGTCCCCCATTCTTATAAATAGATACAGCGATGGAAGAGGACCACTTCTGAGGGAGCTTATCAGTTCTCTCTACACGAGTGAATAAATTGGCTACAGCTGGTGCCCACCAGTCCTGAAAGGCTCTAAGCATATTGGGAGGGATGAAATTCCCCCCTGGATTCTTATTATTCTTAATTGTGGATATTAGAGACTTTATTTCACCGGGAGTCACAGGAGGCCAGGGAGATGATAAATTTGCTGAGTTGATTGAGGTGGTCTCAGCTACATCAATCCTTTGTTTGGGATCGATGAATAGCTGTGAGAAATAATCTTACCATATAAGCCCAATCTCCAGAAGAGGCCAAGTCAGTAGCCATTTGGTCCATCCTTCCCTTTGTGTGGTTAACAGAGAGGAGAGTTCCCCATCATTTGCTACCACCTTTCTTCACCTCAATTAACCGATCTTCTACATTCCTCTCACTAGCCTTATTTTATGGAGTCAGGATATCAGAATGGGCCTTAGTATCAATTTAGTTACTAACAACTATGAGATTACCCACACCAAATGATAGAGGAATAGATGCATTCTTAAACATGTGGGTAATCCTCACATTTCACTTTAATAGCTGATATTTATATTCCAATATAATTGAAGACAATTCCTCTGAAGCAAAAGCAGGTCTTACTTGATCTTGAGGTGGGAAATATATTTACAACCAATATGCCCTCTAAGCTGTGGAGTCTTGTGAGCAAAAATTCTACTCTGTGAGGTACTGGCATTAAGGTTGTGGGCGAGCCATTTGGCTAGTGCATAAATTAGTTTACTCTGCAGCCATCCTTCCTGAGTTAAGACAAAAATGTGTGAGCCATAGGTTAAAAAACTGAGCTAGCTCACACTACCTCAGCTTAGAAGGAACACTGTTTACAACAGTAATCTAAACATTATACACTGGCCTATTCCAGATGGGCTTGGGTTTTGGATCTGCACCACAGAGTATATCAGAGTATATCAGGCCCCGTTCACACGGAGCATTTGCTGCACTGAAGGCATGATCGTCCCACGGATTTTCCGGGCGCGATCACACTGGAACATCTGGGAGGCGTAGCGCACCTGTGATGAACCTGTGGCGTCCTGCCGAAGATGCGCATTTAAAAAGTACCTGGGATGACCTACTAGCAAATGGTTTGCCACGGGCTGTATGCGGACTCCCTAGGTATGATTGCGCCAGTGCACAGCTTTCTCCCGTCATCCTCTTTGCTGCAGGGAAGCCGCTGTCGCACCTGATCGCATAATGGCACATCAGAATGCGACGGTGCAAATAGCCACGCTTCCCCCCCTGCATTTTCTGGCACATCTAACCGGGGCCTCAGTTGGGCAATGTAAATGCTAAAAAGTAAAGAAGTCTCTGAGAAGTCACATGTCACCCGCATCATTATTAGACTGAAGATATAATATGAGATTGAAACTACTTCTTCTCAACAATAAGTAAATTCTCATTAAATCTAACAAAGCAAATATCTTAAACAGGAGGTGGATTTATTTTTCTTTCAACAGAATATATATCCCTAGGCTTTTGGAGATGTGAGATAGCGAGGAGGACTTTTCTGTATGTCCACCAATTTAAAATTAATCTCACTAATTATTATCTTAGCTTCTAATACATTTTGTACTAACTTTGTGGATAGTTTACTAAACACTGCATACCCACAGAGTTAAGATCAAATAAGTTTGTCTCTTGAGGGCACTGAGAGTTTTCCAATAAAGGAATTTAGGTAGCATCAGTAGATAAAGATTTCCCTAAAGAAATAAATTAACACCATAGCCTAATTTAGCCTTATCTGAAATGAAATTTTCACTAAGAGGTAATAATAATTAGAAGTAGGAATACATCAGCCAGGGAAAAGTGTCCCTTTGGAAAGGTGTGATGGGATCAAAACTTTTCCAAGTGGTGCTAAAATGAAAATGTACCTACAGAGCTTTATGTAAACATTACAATTTTGCAAAGTAAATGTTTAATCTGCACTCTGTTGATGCTCAGAGATAAGCCAAAACTACTTTAATGGGAGAACTTCAGGCACAGCTGCTGATCAGTGACCTCTCAGGGAACCTCAGAAGCTAGTAGTTTCTCAACAGATATGAAGGAAGAATTCTGCCCTTTGTTTGGAAGACTGGAGATTTTTATTTTTATTTTGTGGAGAAGATGACTTGGTGATGACAGAGGAAGACTTGGCTTTGGAATGGGAAAAATGTCAGGAACACATAGGAAGCTGCCTCTCGCTGAATCAGCCCATGGTCTGTCAAGGTCAGTATTGTCTACTCAGACTGGCAACAGCTCTCCAGGGTCAGAGGCAGAGGTCTTTCCCATCACCTACTACCAGATCCTTTCCACTGGAGCTGCCAGGGATTGAACCTGAGACTTTCTGCATGTCAAGCAGATGCTCTACCACTGAGCCACTGGGCCCCTCTAAACATGAACATGAAAGAATGGCTGGGAAAGAGAGCAGCTGAAACAGAAACCTGGTGTTTTAAGATGATTCTTAATTATCCTCTTAACAATAATCCTCTTAATTCACTGTCAGAATAGGTTAATTTTACACCTAGAGCAAGAGGATTGTCTTGGTTGCTCATTTTATTTTCTCTTTGCACAGTAATTTTTGGTTCTGCTGTATGCTGTTTCTTTCCATAAGCAATGACTGCAAAGACAAGTGCAAGGAAAAATTTCCTTTTCTGAAATTAATGTTAGGGTTGTCAGTCTACACCCACACAACTTGCCCAACACTTACCAAAATATGAAGAGAAGGTAGGGAGAGATTTGCCTAACACCACCAGTTATATTAACAAATGAGAGTCTTAACCAGGGGTCATTTCCTGCAGGAGCGCACAGGAGCGGAGCTCCGGCACTAAGGAGCGGAGCTCCGGCACATGCAACAAGTCCCATCCCCTGCTCCCAGCAGCCTTCAGTCGGGCCACAAGGAGCAAGAAGCAGCCAGGTAAGTTGCAGAGCCCCCACCCTGTTTTATTCAGGTACAAGCTCTCCTTCCTCTGTGAGGACAGATCTGCACGTTCCCCTCCCCCCCATAGCTAGCAATCCAAAACAGCACCTTTAAGACCAAGTATTATTCAGGTACAAGCTCTCCCTTTTCTGTGAGGATAGATCTGCGTGTGTGTCCCCACCCCCATAGCTAGCAATCCAAAATAGTCCAGTGGAGCCTGAGCGGTGGGTGTTGCCTTCTGACACACTTCCAGTGATGTCAGGGGGTGTGGTATATGCGTTATGCTAATGAGTTATGCTAATGAGCTCCTGCACCTCTTTTTCTGCGAAATGACCCCTGGTCTTAACAATTTACTGACTTACATGAAGATCTGGAGTAGGCAGCTAGTTTTTAATATGAAGTACCTTAAAAAAAATTAGGGAGCTTAGAATATAGAATACCAAACAAATATATCCCTGATTTATAGTCTGGTGGTGGAAGCAAAAAGGGGTGTGTGTCTGCCCTGGGGGTGGACATTAGAGTCTAGGGTTTCAGACCTGGGCCAGCTGAGTAGATTCTGCATGCCCCAAAGCAGAAGAATCCCGTGGAGCACATTTGGCTACACAAGATGCAGTTTGCCTAACCTGGAGAGAAAAAGAGAGATTTAAGAAACAGAACACAAAATAAGTCTTGTTCCAGTATGAGAGGGCTTTTTTCCTGTTGGTACTCACAGGTACAGAGTGCCAGCACCTTTTGGGAGGCTCTCTCACGTTCTAAAGGAGGAATTGGTGGAAATCAGTGCAAACTTATATATATGAGTACTGTCACCTTTATTTATTTATTTCTTATATTTATAATCCGCCCTCCCCGCAAGCGGGCTCAGGGCGACTCACACTGCCTGGCTCAATGCCAGATTCATATATAACACATTTAAACTTAAAACACTATTAAAACATTTAAAAACATTTAAACAATCAACATTCGAATAGTTGTTCACCAAGATGGCATAGCATATCATGTAGCTCCTCAGCTACTGGCTCCCAGCGGTGTGACTCTGCCTCACTACGGCCAGCCTCTACCCCAGATATTAATGGTGGTCGTTGGTGGTAATGAGGGCGGCTCCTAGTTAAAAGCCTGGTGGAAGAGCTCTGTCTTGCAGGCCCTGTGGAACTGCATAAGATCCCGCAGGGCCCTGATCTCTTCCGGGAGCTCGTTCCACCAGTAAGGAGCCGCCACTGAGAAGGCCCTGGCTCTAGTGGTGGCGAGCCTGGCCTCCATGGGGTCTGGAATGACCAGTCGATGTTGCGTCCCTAACCGTAGTGCTCGCTGGGGGGGAAAGGCGGTCCCTCAGGTATGCCAGACCCTGGCCATATAGGGCTTTAAAGGTAAGTACCAGGACCTTGAAGCGAATTCGGTATGCTATTGGCAGCCAGTGCAGGGCCTTCAGCACCAGCTGGATGTGCTCCCATCTAGGGAGACACATCAATAGCCTGGCCGCGGCGTTCTGCACTAGCTGCAGCCTCCGGATTTGCACCAAGGGCAGCCCCATGTAGAGAGCGTTACAATAGTCTAGCCTCGAGGTGACCGTCGCATGGATCACTGTAGCCAGGTCGGCGCGATCGAGGAAGAGAGCCAACTGCCGGACCAGCAGTCCGAAAAACAAAACACTGTAGTATCACTAATGAAAGCAGAAGACAGTTCTTAAAAGATGGCAGTAGCTGCCTTTTTCTATACCTATGCTGTGCTAGCCCAAACAGCAGAGAATTTGAAACAGCAAATACATATCAAAAATCCCAACGGTGGACAGTCCTTGGAAATAAAAACAGTGGTTTCTAAGAGTTGTTTGGTACATGAATGCTTAATAAGCAGTCCTCCCACCGCACCAGAGGTCACCAAGAGATGGGGCCACATTAGGGTTGCCAGCCTCCAGGTTGGGCCTGGAGATCTCCCGGAATCTCAGCTGACCTCCATATGAAGAAGAAGAAGAAGAGATTGGATTTATACTCCGCCCTTCACTTGGAGTCTCAGAGCGGCTTACAAACTCCTTTCCCTTCCCCTCCCCACAACAGGCACCCTGTGAGGTGGGTGGGGCTGAGAGAGCTCTGACACAAACTGCTCTTTTTCAAGGACAGCTGTGCCAGAGCTTGTGACTGACCCAAGGTCACATCAGCAGGTGCAAGTCGAGGAGTGGGGAATCAAACCCGGTTCTCCCAGATTAGAGTCCGCGCACTTAACCACTACACCAAACTGGCTCTAAATGGCAGAGATCAGCCCCCCTGGAGAAAATGGCTGCTTTGGAGGGTGGACTCTATGGCACTATACCTTGTTGAGGTCCTTCCCCTCCACAAACCCCGCCCCACTAGGCTCCCCCCAAATTTCCCAAGCTGGAGTTGGCAACCCAAGGCCACACAGAGACAGCTTCCCTGTTCTTGAGAGCGCCAGGAGGTCAGACCCTGCCACCCACAGTGGTCAGAGGAGCAGAAGGCAAGTGTTTCAGCCAAGAGGAAAGGAAGTGGAGCGGGAATCTTCAGCCACCCCATTCTTACCCTGGAACGGAAGGTATTTTGTCATTTATTTCATTTAAAATATGTCTGTGCTGCCTTTCCACACCTATCAGGGTCTTGGGTATTGATTCGGTTTAACAGTTCGTGGAAAACCCTGCTGTGGCGGCTGTGGGGTGGTGGGCGGGGAAGGCGCTGAGGCAGCTGAAGACTCCCCAGTCCCCCCTCTGGCCTCTCCTATGGATTCTTTATCCTCCAACTGCCCACAGTCAACTAGAAAAGGGGGCACCGGCTTTAAAATAAAGATAGGCAGCGTGTCAGCCAATAAAGATAGGCAGCGTGTCAGCCAATGTTCCCTCTAAGCTATGGAGTCTTGTGAGCAAAAATTCTGCTTTGTGAACTGCTGGCATTAAAGTTGTGAGCAAGCGATTTGGCTGCTGCATAAATTAGTTGGCTTTGGAGCCCCATCCTTCCTGAGCTGAGACAAAAAGGTGTGAGCCGGAGGCTAAAACACTGTGAGCTAGCTCACACAAACTCAGCTTAGAGGGAACACTGGTGTCAGCAATGCTCCCTCTAAGCTGTGGGGCCTCGTGAGCAAAAATTCTGCTTTGTGAGCTACTGGTGTTAAAAGTTGTGAGCGAGCCATTTGGCTGCTGCACAAATTGGTTTGCCTCTGGAGCCCTCCTTCCTGAGCAAAGACAAAAATGTGTGAGCTGGTGGCTAAAAAACTGAGCTGGCTCACACTAACGCAGCGTAGAGGGAACACTGCGTGTCAGCGATGTGCTCCCTTGTTTGCAAACCTCTGTGTGAGGTAAGCAGGGGCCCCTGCATCTCAGATTTTTGACCTGACAGACAAGACACAGTCAGCGATGTGCTCCCTAAAGGTCCCTTGTTTACAAACCTCTATGTGAGGTAAGCAGAGGCCCCTGCGTCTCAGATTTTTGACCTGACAGACAAAGACACAGACGGAGATGAACAACAGAGGTTTATTTAACAGAAAATAAAGGACTGAATAAAATAAATGTGATGTGTGGATAACTTAGATATATAAAGTAAAGCCGGCTCTCAAATGAAGGAAATAAACCCTGAGGGGAGATTTGATTCCACTTTTTCCCCTCAGCAGGTTCAAGGCCGCTCTTCTCTCTCACAGGGCACCTTTCCGCAGAACCTGCGCACAGCAGTCAGGAATGGGGGGGCCTTTAACAGGATGTTTATTTGTACCACTAAAATTAGCCCTAACTAAAAAGACAAATATGGAGCTGCGGTGGCTCAAGTGGTTAAGACGCTGAACTGCAGGCTGTTCAAGACCCGGGTGCCACATGACGGAGTGAGCTCCCGTCTCTAGTTCCAGCTCCTGCCAGCCGAGCAGTTTGAAAGCAAGAAATTGCAAGTAGATAAATAGGGACGGCTTCGGTGGGAAGGGAACAGCGTTCCGTGCGCCTTGGTGTTTAGTCATGCCGGCCACATGACCACAGAAACGTCTTCGGACAGCGCTGGCTCTTCGGCTTTGAAACGGAGATGAGCACCGCAACCCTAGAGTCGGATTCGACTGGCTTTCGAGCAAGGGAACCTTTACCTTTACCTTTTTCATTTCAAGTATCACTGATACTTGAGTCTACCCACCCCCCAGATTCTCTAAATGTACTTGTTTTAGTCCAATATGACATATATTGACTTCAGGCCATGAAATTTAGCCTCTCATTCTTAGTCAAAGAAATAGATATTGGTTGAACACCTCGTATGAAGCTGCCTTATACTGAATCAGACCCTTGGTCCATCAAAGTCAATATTGTCTACTCAGACTGACAGCAGCTCTCCAGTGTCTCAGGTGGAAGTCTTTCATATCACCTCCTACCTTGTCCTTTAACTGGAGAAGCTGGGGAGTGAACCTGGGACCTTCTGCCTACCAAACAAATGCTCTACTACTGAGATGTGGGGGGATTGAACCTAGGGCCTTCTTCATGCCAAGAAGATGCTCTGCTACTGAGCTACAGCCTCTTCCCTAAAAGGAAAGCAAACCACACTATACCACACAGTTCTGCAAGTAAAACGAAAAAAGAAGAAACCTTTATGAGGGAATTGAGAAGGACCTTGTCAACACTAAACAGCAATGGTGCACAATGACTGGCATTTTTTTAATGCATTGTGCCTGAACGTCTGATGTAAGGGTCATGAGAAGTTCACACCCGAAGCTTGTGCTAGCTATGACAGAATTTCAGAACAAAAAGGGAACGATTCCTAAGTTCTTTTGAGTTTAATAGCAGAGGCATGATAAGGTGCTTAACGTGTCCATGTGTTAGCCTTTACTTTTGTCTCGATCATGCCCAGATTCGTTCTGAATAGAGAACTATATGCCTATATAGAAGCCCCACCCACAGTATGCACGTGTATATACATGTTTTGCTGCATGCACTCATGCTGGGAAGCCACAGTTTATCTTATTTATTATTTATTTATATCCTGCCTTTCACCCCAGTGGGGATGCAAAGCAGCTTACATCATTCTCCTCTCCTCTGTTGTACCCTCACAACAACCCTGTGAGGTACGTTAGGCTAAGAGTGTGTGACTGACGCACTTCCATAGCACAAGTGGGATCTCAAACCTGGATTCCCCTGATCCTAGTTTGACACTAACCAGTACACCATGCTGGCTGACAGCTTCTCAGCATACCTGCCTGCAACATAATACTGGGGACTCCATTTAGGTAGAAAGGCAGCCAAAAAATGTTTTAAATAAATATTTGTGAATTACTGTCATA
The DNA here is from genome assembly GCF_001447785.1 of Gekko japonicus. Taxonomy (NCBI): domain Eukaryota; kingdom Metazoa; phylum Chordata; class Lepidosauria; order Squamata; family Gekkonidae; genus Gekko; species Gekko japonicus. The sequence goes on along the minus strand of NW_015165855.1, from coordinate 757,352 downwards.
TGGGCAGGTTGCATATTATTTTCTGCAAATAAATGCTTTCCATTTAGAAATCTTGTTGCATTTCAAGAAGCCTTTTACATAACCACATGATTTACTACAAATTATAATTCCAGGCAGCTGGATTACAAATGAGTACCACCTCTAATCCTTCCTTACCCCCAACAAACTGTATAATTCTTCAGCTGTATCGTTGGAATAATTCTTATTCTCAAAGAGTTGTCTGTATTGAGTTCTGAGTTATTTACATTGCACAGAAGCAATTGTGAGACCCTATGCTATTCACCCTTTATATGGTGAGCATTCAAATTCTTGTGGGGAAATGTAGTGAAATTTGTTTTTAATGAAATGGATAGGATTTACTGTTTGTTTAGGAAGTGTTTTTATAACATTTATGGAATGCAAAGCTAGTTCTATTTGTGGATTTTTAAAAAAAGGCATGGCTGGTTTAATTTTAAAAATGCTAAAGAAACGTGTGCCTTGTAGCTTTTATTTAAAAATTAAAGTCCCCCCACCCCAATGATTTCTTATTAAATGGCTGGTACTACAAAACAATATCCTTATACGTTCTATTCAGCATTTATTTACACCAGTTTGGTGTAGTGGTTAAGTGTGCGGACTCTAATCTGGGAGAACCAGGTTTGATTCCCCACTCCTCCACTTGCAGCTGCTGGATGACCTTGGGCAAGCCATAATTCTGACGAGAGCTGTTCTTGAAAGAGCAGTTCTTGAAAGAGCTCTCTCAGCCCCACCTACCTCACAGGGTGTCTGTTGTGGGGAGGGGAAGGGAAAGGAGTTTGTAAACTGCTCTGAGACTCCGAGTGAAGGGCAGGGTTTAAATCCAATCTCCTCCTCCTCCTCCTCTTCCTTCTTGTCAGAAACATTTTAATAAAATATTAGGTTGTTCTTCCATAATGTGACCTTAACATTTTAAAATAAGTCAGAACACAAAACAAGATAGTATTTACCATAGTTTCAGTATAAAGACAGATATTTTATAATTGAACTTATCTCTCCTTGAAGTATGTGTTTTATTGGGTGGGAAAACCTGCAGGAAGCAGTTGGTGCAATTCTGGGTTAAAACTCTGAGTGTCGCTGTTTGCTCATAAGAAGAACTACAAATACTAGTCAGCTCCGGTCTTCTCTCATTTAAGAGAGAATACTCGAAGCTCAGACTCACACTCCACTGTGTCTGCATCTGCAAACAGTATAATTCAGTAAGGTTTGGGAGATCTTTGTAGCACTTCTACAGAAGAAGACATTGAATACTGCAATCTGACACTGGTTATCCAGAAATGGCTGGAAGGAGACTTCACTATCAAAAGAGAATTCTGCTTTGCTTCATCCTGGTCAGTGTCTGGGAAGCATCTTCTGGGCAGATCCATTATTTAATTCCTGAGGAAATGGAGAAAGGCTCTTTTATTGGAGATCTTGCAAAGGATCTCGCACTGAACATAAAGGAGCTGCCAAGCAGCGAAGTCCAGATAATATCCAGAGGTATGAACCAATATTTTGACCTTGATTTACGAAATGGCCATTTGTTTGTTAATGAAGTGATTGATAGGGAACAGATTTGCCACCAGATGGAGAAATGTCTGTTAAATGTTGAGATTCTTGTCAAGGACAAGATGAAGTTTTTCACCATTGAAGTTGAAATAACCGATATTAATGACAATTCACCCAGTTTCCCTGTAGATGATCTGGAGTTTAAAATTGCTGAAAATACAGGCCCCGGTGCAAGGTTTCTTTTACCAGAAGCTGAAGACCCAGATCTAGGGACTAATTCTCTCCAGAGCTACCATCTCAGTAAGAACAAGCACTTCTCTTTGGATGTACAAATGGGAGTTGATGGAGTCAAATATGCAGAGCTGGTCCTTGAAACATTATTGGATCGAGAAGAACAGAAAATGTATCACCTTATTCTCACTGCAGCCGACAAAGGAGATCCCATCAGGTCAGGTACTGTGCAAATCCGTATTGCTGTTACAGATGTAAATGATAATGCTCCTGTTTTTAGTAAGTCTCTGTATGAAGCAAGTGTTATGGAAAATATCCCCAAAGGGTCTCAAGTTCTAACTCTGAATGCCACTGATGTCGATGAGGGAATAAATTCAAAAATAAAGTATTTATTTAGAAAAAGTTCAGACAAAACTTCAAAAATATTCCACTTGGATTCTTCTACTGGACAAATATCAGTCATCGGGAATCTGGACTTTGAAGATTCTAAATTATATGAAATGGAAGTACAAGCCCAAGATGGGGCTGGGTTGTCTACTCGTGTCAAAGTGGTAATAAGAATCTTGGATGCAAATGATAATGCACCAGAGATCACAATTACTCCACTTTTCAGCAAGGTTCTAGAAAGTTCTCCTCCAGGAAGTGTGATAGCCCTGATAAATATAAATGACAGAGATGATGAGAGAAATGGAGAGGTCATATGCTCCATACCAGCAACCCTTCCATTTCTGTTGAGGAAAACCTTCGATAATTATTATAGTCTAGAAACAGATCAAGGCCTGGACAGGGAGAAAGTTTCAGAATACAATATCACAATCACAGTAACAGACCAAGGGACACCTTCTCTATCAGCAACAGCATACTTCCCATTAGAAATTTTGGATGAAAATGACAACCCACCCATTTTTCAAACTACAGACCTCACTTTTCAGATTGCAGAGAATAACCAAAGAGGTGATTTGATTTTGACTTTAAAGGCAAATGACCCTGATTTTGAAGAAAATGGCAGAATAATGTATTCCATCATTGACACGAACATTGGAGACGCCTTGCTTTCCTCTCATCTTTCTATTAACTCTGAGACGGGGGCTGTCTATGCCTTGAGCTCTTTTGATTATGAAGAGTTCAGAGAGATTAAATTCCAGGTCAAGGCCCAAGATGGAGGTTCCCCAGCACTCAGTTCCAATGTCTCTGTGACTCTCTTAATTTTAGATCAGAATGACAATGCCCCCCAGATCTTGTACCCTTCTAACCCCACTGATGGCTCCACTGGAGTAGAGCTGGCTCCTCACTCTTCTGAGCCTGCATATCTGGTCACTAAAGTGGTGGCAGTAGATGCAGACTCTGGCCAGAATGCCTGGCTCTCCTATCAGCTACTCAAGGCCACGGAGCCAGGGCTCTTCTCCATAGGGCTCCACACTGGAGAGATCAGGACAGCCCGTTTCTTTCTGGACAAAGATGCTCTCAAGCAAAGCCTGGTGGTTTTAGTGAAGGACAATGGGCAGCCCCCTCTGTCTGCCTCAGTCATGGTCACTGTGGTGCTGGCCGACAGCATCCCTGATATATTGACTGACCTGAGCAGTGTGTCAGCTACAGCAGACCCAGAGTCGGACCTCACTTTCTACCTAGTAGTTGCTGTGGCTTTTGTCTCCTGCTTGTTTTTCACTTTCCTCCTTGTGTTGCTGGCCATCAGGTTGCACAGGTGGAGAACATCTCAGCTGTGTGACTCTCAAAGTGTGAATTTCAATGGAGTCCCTGTTTCACAGTTTGTGGGCATTGATGGAGTAAGAGCTTTTTTGCATTCTTATTGCCATAATGGTTCACTGACCACCTGCTCGCGGAAGAGCCAAATTCTTTTCCCCATTGGAAGTTGTACAAGTACTCTTGCACCCCAGCAAACGTCTGATAAATCAGGTCCTTTATTATCATTGGAGGATTCAAGCACTGCTAAAGAACTACAGAACTCTGAACAGGTGAGTTTCATTCTCTACAGTTAAGTCTGATTAAACTGATGCAAAGAATATAAAATTGAATTTGTTAAGACTTGTAGAGTAAACCTATCCATGAAATCTGAGCTGTGGAAGTGCTTAAATTGGTTCAGAATAATGGATGTTTTGGGGATGTTTTGGGGTGATTTGCACATTACCCAAGGCTTAGCCATGCATCTACAATATCATGCTGCCAAATGGCAGCCACTCTGCAGTCGCTTCAGAGAGAAAATGAGGGCTTTATCTGTGTTTTCAATTTTCTGCTCATCTATACAACTACACAGGCAGTGGGAATTGAAACTGAATGTAATTATTGATAACCAATGGATAAGGTCAAAGTAGAGGTAAAGGAATTAGTTTTTGATGTTGTGAGGTTCTTTTACAATAGTTCCAGAACAGTTGGCAGTTGGGTTATTGCTGGTCTGGATTTGTCCATATATCTGAAGCATGTGCTTGTCATTTTCTGTGGATAGTTTTGGAACTGATCTCCCTGGCTGATGTAGACAGGGTTCTTGGCCACCACATTCAAATTAGATTCATGCTTATCTTGGCTGGTTAAATGTCGCAGAGATAGTCTGACAGTGTTGTTAGCCAGAATTATTATTTTTTCCTTTATTTGAAGATAATTTTCTGAGTAGTTTGGAATATGTTGTTAGATTTCCTTTTTTGGGGGGGAAGCACAACTGTGGCAAAGGAAGATCTTACAAATAATATATTTATCTTTAATTATATACTTATTTTTAATTAGGAGTTTTAGACAAGCTGCTCGTGTGGGTGGTGGCAGAGGGATATTTGAATGATTTATCTGTCGTTGACCACTCTTGGCTGGATTTCAAGCCTGGCTGTGGGACCTGGATGGTGTTGGTTTCTTTGGTGGATGATTGATTACAAATGGATAGCCTCTCAATTATCATAGATCTATTGTGATGTCTAATACTTCAAGCCATTACCGAACTGTCTTGGAAAGAAGGTAGAAGTTAGTGGGACTGCTATCCAGTGGGTTGGGTGGATTTTTTGTCTAATGTACACATGTTTGGTATCCTGCATAGTTCTGTTTTTTTCACCAGTGCTCCTTAACATCCGTATTACATCCTCAGTAGCTGTGTGACTGGGTGTCATCAGTATGCTGACAACGCTGTTCTATACCTGTCATTAACTAAGCCCCCAGAAGCAGCAGTCTCAGCCTTAGGCCAGTTCTTAAACCCATGGTCAACTGGATTAGAGTGAACAATCTGAAATTCAGACCAAACAAGACATAGGTAATATTGGCTGAGAAAGCTAATATTTTGAATGGAATTAACTTACCCATGGGAGTTCAGCTGGCTTTGGCTGACAGGTGAAATTTTTCATGATGCTCCAACCCTGAAGATGAATGAGCAGGCTGGCTCAGTTGCTTGGATTGCCTTCTTCATCTTATCCAAAGATTATCCTCCCTTCTTGGCTTATCTGATCTGGCTACACTGAACCGTGCTTCCATAAGCTTTAGGCTAGATTACTGTAACATACTCTGTGGGGCTACCATTGAAGACAAATCAGAAGCTTCAGTTGAGAACAATGTGGCAGCCTCTCTACTGATAGAGCCTAGTTACTATGCACATATCATTCCTATATAGAAAACAAGTGCATTGCCTACCTAGTATGCTTCTGGGTTCAACTGAAGGTGCTGGTGCTTATCTTTAAAGATCTTAATGGCCTGAGTTCTGCATATCTAAAGGACTACTTCTCCATTTATGAACCCAGACACCAATATTTCATGATTCAACAGCTCCTCTTAGTGGTGCCTTTGCTGAGAGAGGCATGCATTTCCACAGCTCGTACCAGATCACTAGGACAACATTGAGAGAACACACAACAGAACATTCACAAAAGGCTGTCCTGTTGTCACTGCCATAACTCATTTAGGGAAAAGCAATCATTGGAAACAGCAGGGAAGGTTGAATTCTACCAAGGAGGAAGTTGGGAATAAGGCAAAGCTCTCATTTTCACCAGCAACAAATTGTGCAGTAGCAAAAAAGATAGAAGAGGCAGAACTAGAACCCACATTCCCTGGAACATTAACCAGACACCCACCTGGGCACAGAAGAAAGAAACCCACCATGTGGCATTTGGAACCCTCCACTGGTGCTGTCAATACCAACCATATATACCAGAGCAGATAAGACAGCAGAGATAGACCTGATGCTGTAGAACATGCATGTGGTCCCTGATTCAAGCCCTGCATGAGGCTAATTATAAAACAGTCCAGGCAAGCTGAGGTTGTGCATCTTCAAACTCAAATACTGGGGATGGCCACCTCAAGCTGATTGGCTACCCCAGAGGCCAATAATTTTCCTTAGGTCCTTACTATGTGACCATTCCTTCTGCTGGACATATGAGAGTCATGGTCACCACCTCCTACAATTCATCCCAGCTGCCCTTATTCTCCCTCTCCTCGTCTTATAGCCTGCATGCTGAGTAACAACCCAGTGGTGAACAGGGAAGAACCTTCCCTTTACCAGAGCACATCTGTACAGGCATTAGAGGAATTGCTTAGTGCCTCCCCCTTCACAGTGTGAATTTCATGCTAACGATGCCTGAGGCTATTTATGAGCAGGGGTGGACATGGATCTCTGTCATTAAAACACAACTTTGAAATACTTCAAACATTGCTTGAGAAGCCAGAGGAATGGACAAGGGAAATTCTTCTGTTTAGACTGCCAACAGTAATCATTCATGAAATGGAAGGAGCCTGAAGACATTGGCTTGCTCCTATGCCCTGTACCACTTGCATGGGCTGAGAACATTTTTTTTGGGGGGGGGGCATTTCCTTCTTGCATTGTGGTGCTCTGGGGGGATACATGGGGAGCTGTCACTGGAAGCAAAAAGCCCCTGTGCACACATGGAGGAGCAGTCATCACTTTTTAGGTTTCAGCAAATGTTTTATTAAGGATTCCTACTGGGTGAAAAACCATAAGGTATTTTATTGTATATGGTAGCAAAAACACAAAAGCACATTCCAGAAACTAAATCATGTACACAAATACACACAGAGAATAATGTATCATCTCTGTTTCATCTTGAAAAGATCGAAACTCGAGAAATCGGAATAACATAGTGCAGAAAACTGATAAAGCTATATAGACTGACTATACATCCTTGGTGTTTAGTCATGCCGGCCACATGACCACGGAAACATCTTTGGACAGCGCTGGCTCTTCGGCTTTGAAACGGAGATGAGCACCGCAACCCTAGAGTCGGATTCGACTGGCTTTCGAGCAAGGGAACCCTTACCTTTTTTTACTGGGTGAAAAACCATAAGGTATTGTCTTGTATATGGTAGCAAAAATACAAAAGCACATTCCAGAAACTAAATCAGGTACACAAATACACACAGAGAATAATGTATCATCTCTGTTTCATCTTGAAAAGATCGAAACTTGAGAAAATCGGAATAACGTGCAGAAAACTGATAAAGCTATATAGACTGACTATATATCATATATTTGTAACTTTAAATTTAGGGCATGGCTATATGTATTCATTAAAGACATTTATTTCCTAGCAAATTAGGATAGTGTTTTATCTGTGTAGCTGAAATTACTGGATGCGGCTCTGGGCGGCGCTGTTCATCCATTTTTAAAGAAAACCTGTTAGAAATTTAGCCTGCCCACCTCTGCAGCGGGAGAGGAGAACACAAAGACATTTCATTTGAGCTTCCAAGATGTACATCAGGATGGGCA
>NW_015165855.1:740914-749803 GCF_001447785.1 Gekko japonicus | reverse complement strand
CAGGTCTGGGAGCATGCAAATCCACGTTATTGTTCTGGATGCAAATGACAATGCCCCTGTTTTCACCCAACCCATTTATAAAGTTAATGTATTGGAAAATGTTCCACTAGGTTTTGTTCTGACTACAGTGAAAGCTACAGACCTTGATGAAGGAGTTAATTCAGAAATAACATACACATTTAGAACAAAATCAGAGAAGATTTCCCAAATATTCCGATTAAATTCACAAACAGGAGAAATATCAGTTCAAGGGAATTTGGATTTTGAGGAGCAGGAATTTTTTGAAATAGATGTCCAAGCTCAGGACCCAGAAGGTTTGTCATCTCTTGCTAAGGTGTTTGTAACAGTTTTGGATGCAAACGACAATGCTCCAGAAATCACAGTTTCGTCATTCTTCACCTCAGTGCCAGAAAATTCACAGAGTGGGACTATAATTGCTCTATTGCGTGTCAAGGACAAAGACTCTGGAGAAAATGGGAAGGTCACATGTTTCATTCCTCCAAACTTTCCATTTCAACTGCAAAAGTCTGTAGACAATTATTACACTTTGATGACAGATGGCAATCTGGACAGAGAGGTTGTGGAGCATTATAATTTGACAATCACAGCAACAGACAGAGGGACACCTCTACTCTCTACAACTACCTACTTTCCAATAAAAATACTAGATGTAAATGATAATGCACCCATCTTCAAAGAAATATTTTATAAGTCATATTCATTTGAGAATAACCCTACTGGGGCCTCCTTGATGATGTTGGAAGCAAATGATCCAGATTGGGGTACCAACAGTACAGTGACTTATTCCATTCTTGATGGGAATGACCCTACAGTTTCAATTGCCTCGTTGCTCTCCGTTAACACTGAGACAGGGGTTGTCTATGCTCTGCGTCCCTTTGATTATGAAGAGTTCCAGCAGATAAATTTCCAGGTCAAAGCCCAGGATGGAGGATCCCCATCACTCAGCTCCGATGTCTCAGTGACTCTCTTCATCCTGGATCAGAATGACAATGCCCCCCAGATCTTGTACCCTTCCGCCCCCACTGATGGCTCCACTGGAGTAGAGCTGGCTCCTCGCTCTTCTGAGCCTGGATATCTAGTCACTAAAGTGGTGGCAGTGGATGCAGACTCTGGCCAGAATGCCTGGCTCTCCTATCAGCTACTCAAGGCCACGGAGCCAGGGCTGTTCTCTATAGGACTCCACACTGGAGAGATCAGGACAGCCCGCTTCTTTCTGGACAAGGATGCTCTCAAGCAAAGCCTGGTGGTTTTAGTGAAGGACAATGGGCAGCCCCCTCTGTCTGCCTCAGTCACGGTCACTGTGGTGCTGGCCGACAGCATCCCTGAAAGCCTCTCTGATATTAGCAGCATCTCAACTCCTGCAGACCCCCAGTCGGACCTCACCTTCTACCTGGTGGTTGCTGTGGCTTTTGTCTCCTGCTTGTTTTTCACCTTCTTCCTTGTTTTACTGGCCATCAGATTGCATAGATGGAGAACTTCTCAGCTGTGTCATTCTGGGAGTGGGAGTTTCACTGGTGTTCCAGTCTCACAGTTTGTGGGGATTGATGGAGTCCGAGCCTTTCTTCACTCCTATTGCCAAGAGGTTTCTCTCACCACAGACTCTAGGAAAAGCCGAATTTTTTTCCCTATTGGAAGCTGTACAAATACTCTCACACATCAGCAAGTTTCTGGGGAACCGGGTTTCAAATATCTTCCAGAAGATTTAAACATTGCAAATGAAGCACAGGCATCCCAGGAGGTAAGCTGGTATTTCTGAGTATTTTTAATGTGGCGTGAATTAATGGATTTTTAGATTTCTTTTTTTTAGATTCCAGAAATTCTACCGCATTTTTGTGTATAACTACCTGCATTAGTTCAATCCCTTTGTTAGTATGAATATAATACATTGAGTTGGGTCTTGTGTATTTATAGAAAGATTCATTTTGTGAGAGGATGAGCCCTTCCATAAGTGGAACATTTTGGTTTTGGTCCGCAAACAAGTAGTATTTACACATCTATAAATTCTCTGTGTGTGTCATTATTTCTCACTGTTTATGCATGGCTTCCTATTTCCACAGTCACAGCATTCTCTGAACCTAAAGTTCCTTCTTTAGAAATACATCCATGTTTAAATGACGTTATCGTGCAATTGTCAGTAGTAATAATGGATTGCAAGATCACAAGAAGGGCTATAACAGACTGATCCTGAACACATTAGCTTGGCAAATCCCACAAGCTCTCATGGAATCTACTCCCCAATGGGCTGGTTCCCACTTTTCGAAAAGGGAGCTGTTTGATAACTCCTCAGTTTTAAATCGATCAACGCAATGGTCACTTCTAGACTTGATTATTGTGACGCTGCATGCAAGGCTGCCCTTGACGCTGATCCAGAAGTTACAACTTGTCCAAAATGCAGTGACTCGGGTCCTAACGGGGATACCAACGACTGCACACATTCAACCTGTGCCTCACCAGTTGCACTGGCTCCAGGTTGAGTACCAGGTCAGGTCCGAGGTTTTGGTGCTGACCTCTAAGGCGCTAAACAGTCAGGGACCAACATACCTATGGGACCACCTCTCCTGGTAGGCCCCCCAGAGAGCACTGTGCTCAGAAGTTCAACACCTGCTGGAAGTCCCTGACCCAAGAGTGTCCAGCTGTCCTCAACCAGAGCCAGGGCTTTCTCAGCCCTTGTTCTGGCTTGGTGGAACGCTCTGCCTACTAACATCAGGGCCCTGCGAGACTTGTTACAACTCCGCAGGGCCTGAAAGGTAGAGATGTTCCACCAGGCATATGGTTGAGGACAGCAACGGTATTTAGCAATGGTCTTTTACCGACTTTTTTTCATCACAATTTTAACAGGTACCGGCTTATTAACTGTTCTTTTACCCCCTCTCCCCCCCCCATATTAGTGTAAATTGGTGGTTAGAAATTTTGCACTATGGCACCATGCAGATGTGTAGGTTTTACGGCTTTGTTTTTAGATTGTTTTTAATGTATTTTGTGTGAACCCGTTGTACACCGGTCTGAGCCCACTTGCGGGCAGGGAGATACAGAAGTTCAATGACATAAATAAATAAAAATAAAGACATGGCTCTTTGGAGAGGTAACTCGGCAGTTAACCCACTAGCCGCTGGGTACATTTGCAGGATACATAGAGCTTGTGTGCCCTCACGTCAGCCTTTCTGACGGGGCTGCCCCACTCTCCCTCCCAATTGTGCAGTCTGGGAACACCTGGTCACCTCAGAGCCAAGCAGGGATTTTGGGTGACTTCTACTAACTGGCTTTGAGAAACTCCCTTTTTTTATCTGCACCATACTGTGAAAGGCCGTGGAAGCTTAGAAGTAAGTATGCCTGGTCAAAGGTAACTAGTAAGGCCCTAACCAAGGTGGCAGGTTTAGGGTGGGCTGCTTGTTAAGTTATTAATGGGCAAGCACTCTGAGACATCTTAGAAACGTAAAGAAACTAGGCATTTTGTGCTCTCCAATACAGGTATAGTTGCCAACCTCCAGGTGGGGCCTGGAGATCTCTTGGAATTATAACTGGTCTCCAGACAACAGAAATCAGTTCCCCTGGAGAAAATGGCTGCTTTGGAGAGCGGGCTGTTTGGCATGATACCCCATTGAGGTCCCTCCCCTCACTAAACCCCAGCTTCAATAGCCTCCGCCCCCAAATCACCAGGAATTTCCCAACCTGGAGTGGGAAGTGCTAAATCCAGTGCTTGGGGATGGAACTCTTTTGGTGCTGAACCTACATGCTGCCCAGTGTAGAGGGACTGGTCTTGGTGGTGCAAACAAGGAGAAGTAAAGAGCTGTTTGATTACCGCTCAGGCCAGAGTGGATTGCCCATATGCTGGTAAACCCTTTGGGCAGGCTATCTTCGCTAACTGGTGACGCTAAAGAGTTTACCAGTTGCAGTTCAGCTTCTAAAAATGAATAAACTTTAGTTTAATCAAAAGACCTGTCTTTCATTTATTGAGATGAGGGACCAAAATTGTACATGGGATGGCAGACTTAAAAATCACACAGCTTGACATATCATTTCAGTAGGAAGTCGTCAGGTTTATGAAAGTTTCTATCCTGTCTGCTGCCTTATGGACTTGGACATAATGGAATGCCACTTCTAAAATGTGTCGCTGTTGGACAGGATGGGGCACCCTGTAGTTTCAACAAGGTGACACTGAGAAATTTGCACATATCCCGCCCATCTCTCTTTTCGTCCTCTTCTTCCAGTGAGACAAGTCAAAACAATAAGCCTCACAACTCCACTTTTTAAAATGTGTACAGACTTTGAAAAATGCTCCTTTATCATTTTGTTAAGGAAAGTCTAGACAGAAACCAAGGAAGTTAGGGGAACTGTCATTAGATCCACTGTTTATGTTCTCCCTGATCCAGTTAATGTGGAGATTTATCGTGACACTCTGGTAATTCCCCCCAGAACCTTCTAGACGTATCAGAGGTGGATTGGAACGTGCATCCCCAGCTAGGACCATTCCACTAGTCTCTGCTGTAGCCATTGAAATCCTCAGAGAATTTGTCCTTCTTCCAAAATCTGTGTTGAAATCTTCAGTTCGACAGAAAAATGCATGCACAAATTCATAGGCAAATATCCCAGAAATGGGCATGATTGTGGTAATGAAAACATTTAAATGGTAATACAGAAGTACATTTGAATTTTGTATGCAATTTAAAGAGAAAGAGGAGAATGAAGCCTATCTCTGGAATCTGAGTAGTTACCCCACATTATGAGTGAATAAAATAATGTCACAACTATGGAGACTTAGTATTATTGACTTAGAGCTGTTACACAAAATTAAGATAGTCTCATTTTATTTCTTATTTTACTGGGGATGAGTGTTAATTAATTTCAAAATGCAATTGATATGTTTTTGTTAAAAATCCTTAGTTTTAAAATGAATGCTTAAGTTGTATTTTGTTTTTATGGCTACTATAAAATAAAGATGGAAGGAATCTATAGTTTTTTAAAATTTCAAGATAAACCACATTGCTGCAGTTGTAAAAAAATGGTGCACTTACTTTTTGAGACATTGGGTGTCGCTGTTCACCAACCAGGAGAGAACATTGTGGGAATTATTCTCGATAACCCACTACTACACAGAAAACACACAAGGTTTGTACTCTTCTGATCTGAAACGAATAGGAAGGTTTTGTTGGAAGAGCTACACAAGGAAGACCTAAATAAATGCATTCTTCCTTGAAAAGAGCTCAGTTTAAACATCTGTTTCTATAGAAATAAAGAAGATCAATCTAAGTCTTTGAGGAGAGGAGGAACAAAGGCATGCAGAGTTTGAAATGGCTGATCTACACATGCCATTGGATGTTACAAGGAGAGAGTTGTTCTTCCTTATGCTGGGATCTCTTTTGCAAGCAGTTTCTGGGCAGATCCGTTACTCAGTTCCTGAGGAATTGCCAAAAGGCTCCTTTGTGGGGAATATTGCAAAGGACTTGGCGATGGATTTGAAGCAACTCTCACATGGGGGCATCCAGCTTATTACAGAAGGTAGGAGACAATATTTTGACCTTGATTTCCAAAATGGCCATTTGTGTATTCATGAAAGAGTGGATAGAGAAGCAATATGTGGACGACTCTTAACTTGCATGCTAAAGTTAGAGATTCTTATTCAGGAACAAGTGAAGGTTTACATAGCTGAAATTGAAATTGAAGATATTAATGACAACGCACCAACTTTCAAAGTAGAGGCGGTACAGCTAAAAATCCTAGAAAATACAGCCACAGGGTCCCGATTCCTTCTGCCAGATGCACAGGACCCAGACTTAGAAAAAAACTCTTTACAGACCTATCAACTCAGCCCCAATGGACATTTCACGCTTGATGTACAAACTGCTGCAAATGGAGGCAAATATGTTGAACTTATACTAGACAGGACTCTGGACCGGGAAGAAGCAGCTTTCCATGACTTAATCCTCATAGCCACTGATGGGGGGAATCCTGTGAAATCCGGAACTGCGCATATCAGGGTTGTTGTTGAAGACGTAAATGACAATGCGCCAGTTTTTTCACAATCTGTTTATAAAGTGACTGCAATGGAAAACATTCCCATAGATTCTCTGTTACTAACAGTAAATGCTACTGATGTGGATGAAGGCATCAATGCAGAGATAATGTACACATTCAGACAAGCATCAGAAAAAGCTTTAAATATATTCCATCTGGATCCCAAGACTGGAGAAGTCAGAGTGAAACAGAATTTGGATTTTGAAGAGAATACTATGTATGAAATGGAGATCCAAGCCCGTGATGGAAGGGGTATATCGGGCCGTGCAAATATTTTGGTGACTGTTATTGATGTAAATGATAATGCACCAGAGATTGCAGTCACGTCTCTCACCAATGCTGTGAGTGAAGATTCCCCTCAAGGAACTGCAGTAGCACTGTTAAGAGTAGCAGACAGGGATTCAGGTGACAATGGAAAGGTCTGGTGCTCCAGCTCTGAGAAGCTGCCATTTCGTTTAGAGAAAACCTTTGACAATTATTACAGTTTGGTGACTGACAGATACCTTGACCGAGAAATAATATCAGCTTACAATGTAACTGTCATAGCAACTGATAAAGGAACTCCTCCTCTATCCACAACAACCATCATTCCCCTGAAAATCTTAGACAAAAATGACAACCCACCCACCTTTCAAGAGAAGTCCTACATGTCCTTCATAACAGAAAATACACCTCCTGGAACTTCTGTTTTCACATTAAAAGCAAACGACCCAGACTGGGAGGAGAACAGCAAAATTACTTATTCTATCATTCCAGACCAAGTGAAGTATGCACCTTTCTCCTCTTACCTCTCTATAAACTCTGAGACTGGAGCCATCTATGCCCTCCGCTCCTTTGATTATGAAGAGTTCCAAGAGATTCACTTCCTAGTCAAGGCCCAAGATGGAGGTTCACCACCACTCAGTTCCAATGTCACAATGATTCTCTTAATTTTAGACCAAAATGACAATTCTCCCCAAATCTTATATCCCTCCCTGCCCAGTGATGGCTCGACTGGAGTAGAGCTGGCCCCTCGTTCCTCTGAGCCTGGATACCTGGTCACTAAAGTGGTGGCAGTGGATGCAGACTCTGGCCAGAATGGATGGCTCTCCTATCAGTTACTCAAGGCCACGGAGCCAGGGCTCTTCACCATAGGACTCCATACTGGAGAAATTAGGACAGCCCGTTTCCTTCTGGACAAGGATGCTCTCAAGCAAAGCTTGGTGGTTTTAGTGAAGGACAATGGGCAGCCTCCTCTCTCTGCCTCAGTCACGGTCACTGTGGTGCTGGCCGACAGCATCCCCGAAAGCCTCTCTGATATTAGCAGCATCTCAGCTCCTGCAGATCCCGAGTCGGATCTCACCTTCTACTTGGTGGTTGCTGTGGCTTTTGTCTCCTGCTTGTTTTTCACCTTCCTCCTTGTGTTATTGGCACTCAGACTTCGCAAGTGGAGAACTTCTCAGTTGTGTGAGTCTGGTAGTATCCATTTCAATGGAGTTCCAGTTTCACAGTTTGTGGGGATTGATGGAGTTCGAGCATTTCTTCAATCCTATTGCCATGAGGTTTCATTAACTTCGGGTTCTCGGAAGAGTCAGGTTCTCTTTCTTACAAACACCCTGAGAGCTCAGCAGGATTCTAATAAATCAGAACCTTTTTTCCCTGCAGAAGATTCAAATATGAACCAAGAAGGGCAAGCCGTTGGACAGGTGAGTCTTACTTTGTCTTATTATTGAAAACTGGAAAAAAAATCATCTGTCTGTTCCTAACTGGTGAATTTCTACCCCAAGGTGTCTCTAAAGAAACATTTATGTTATTTTCTTTGTGTATTTTTATTGTGTAATTGCAGTTTACAAAGTTGTAATTCACCTGTTGCTAGAAAGATTAAGTTGAACATACTGGAGTCTTATGCAGACACCTGCATTTGTGTAAAATGTGCTGTAACAATGGGATTATTTTCTTATCTTGATCATCTGGAAAATAACTTTACCTTCTTTGCCTTCATGCATATCACAGTTTTCTGTGACATTTTGAATTATATCTCATAGTGCAGGGCTGCACAACACAAAGAGTTACATGGGCCTTAATCAACTTTAATTGGACCTAAGAAAGCCGTATTGTGGAACTATATGACATCATCATTTCCTGCCCCATTACATCATCAATCCCTGCCACATGAGTCTCAGAGTTTGGGATGCTTGGAATTGTGTAACACTGAAGCATGACTATTTTTGTCAACTTACTGCAAGAAAGTAATTGTTAGATTTAGGAAAATCAGAAGCTGGGCCAGAAAAAGCAAAAGGCCAAGTCCTCTCAAAGCCTTGTAAAATGAGGCAGCTCTCAACACAAGTGGAGTCAGATTAACATGGGTGTCTGGGACCTTGGTCCCATCCCTTCCCATCCAGAAGAAGAAATGAGCATTCATGCCCAGAGTCCTTGTTAAGCAGCAGTTCCTTTCCCTATCCTGAAGCATAGTCCTTATCTGAGCCCCTAGACCAAGGGTGTCGAACTCATTTGCTATGAGGGCCAGATCTGACATAAATGAGACTTTGTTGGGCCGGGCCATGTGTGCCATAAAATGTAATGCCAGGTAGCGGAGATATAAACTTTATAAAGGACACAAACACAAAGGTGTTTTTTTTACTTAAAATAAAAAACATGCTTAAAACATTAGCACTCTTGCAGTATTTTGTTTATTTAACAGTGACTGATAACTGATACCTCTTGCTCTGAATTATTGCATCAAAAATTCTGTGCTGTTGCAATCTTGAGTATGCTGTTCAGGTGTGTATATGTAAGCTGCAAACCTACAATGACGCAGCAGAACTGGAAGAAGAAGCAGAAGATAGCCAGTTCCACTGCGGGCCTGATAGAAGCCCT
>NW_015165855.1:733467-740538 GCF_001447785.1 Gekko japonicus | reverse complement strand
TCTAGTAAGAGCTTAGGAATCCATGAAGTTCCCCTGACAACCACCGTAGGTGTCTGTGTCTCTTGGCAGCTTGCTTGGGAACTGCCATCTATCTCTTCTGATACAGCTTCATTAGCATCCAGCTACCCTGACACCACTGAGCTGGCCTTGCTTGAAGTTGTAGCCAGTTAGGGGCATGGAGTCCAGCAACACTTGCTGAGCCACCTGAAATGGTAGTGGGGTCCATGGACCACATCAATTGTGTTGGTGGGCAACCGTGCAACCACCAAGATACATCTTCTATACCTCTGTAATAGAGGATGCAGTTCCCAGGGAAATCTCTTTATTTTTAACAATGGTAAGTTCTCGGTGCCTTTGTATATTAAGAGGACAGAGGCTGTTCTTTGGCTCTCCCAGTGGCCCAAATTTTG
This sequence comes from Gekko japonicus, assembly GCF_001447785.1. Classification (NCBI taxonomy): domain Eukaryota; kingdom Metazoa; phylum Chordata; class Lepidosauria; order Squamata; family Gekkonidae; genus Gekko; species Gekko japonicus. Next base: position 740,128 of record NW_015165855.1, on the reverse strand, counting down.
TGGTTTTCAGAGCTCAGTTTATTCTAAAATTTCATGCTCAGCCTAGGTCTGTAACCTGTTGTGCATGTAGAAGATCCCATGTTCCATCCCCAGCATCTACAATAAAAAATGTCTCTGGTAGTGGGGCAGGAAAAAAAGTTCACCTGAAATGTTGGAGAGCTAATGGTCTGCGTCAGCATACGGCAGCTTCAAATGTTCATATAATATCATTTTCATATATTAAAGAGGAACATAAGCAAAAAAGGTTGGTGAGTCCTTCAGTGCAATGTAGCCTAGTGTTGCATAGTTAGCTACCTTGAGTCTGAGGAGATAAGGCTGGATATAAATGCTTTAAATAAATAAGCAAGTTTGTTTATAACCTAACTTTAATACAAGTGAAATGAGATGAGCGAACTGGAAGTTTAAGAAGGCCGGAGACAGTTGTTGGTAATAGATGTAGGAGACGAAACTGAGTCAGCTATGGACCAGAGTATTGCAATGACCTGGTGTTTGGCGGAATATTCCTGAATCAAGAAGAAATTCAAGGCTTCATGTTTGGTCGGCAAAGTAGCTGCTGACCTTATTATTCAAGGTACTTTGGAATATACAGAAAAGTATAAAGAGTCTCTTATAATGAACCTTGACATTTGAGACACTTTGTTCTGACAATGTTAACATGTGTTGTACAATAAATATTGTTATCCATTGAGTGTTATCCTCTGAAACTGTTATCTACTGAGTTTCTCATTAATTAAATGTGGCACATTATTTTAAGAAGTCAGTCATGCCTGAGTCCTACTGAACTATGAGATGGTGGTGATAACAGTGAAGAAAACGTTTTTCCCCCTGCTGTCATCATGCCAGCTGAATCATACTCGACTTGATTAATTAGCATAATTCAGAATTTGACAACCCATAGGAATGTGACCATAAGTTGTGATGACTTTGTGCACTTCTTTGTTGATACAATCTCTCTGATCTGATCAAACCTGGATTTCACTTTGGATGCAGTTCAGGTAGTAGAACTATCACCTTGACCTGGATAGCCCAGGCTAGCCTGATCTTGTCATATCTTGGAAGCTAAGCAGGGTCGGCCTGGGCTAGTATTTGAATGGGCGACTTTCAAGGAGTACCAAGGGTGTGACGAACAGGCAGACAATGGCAAACCACCTCTGAAATGTCTCTTGCCTTAAAAAACAAGCCTAGCTCACCACCTAGTGGTGCAGTGCTTAAAAAGAGCTAGAACTTCTGGCTGCCAGACAAATCTTAGGATCTCCTGGCTATACTACTCACACTGTCATATGATAATTATTAATAAGTAGAACTATCACAACATTTGTATGATCAAAGCTTTGGATTGGTCTCCCTGAACAATTTCAACAGTATCTTGTTGCTTGGACTCCTACCCTCACATTAGCCAAGTCTCATAAGCACTCTGTTGACCACAGGTGGTGACTAAGGGTTATGGAGGGTCTTATGGTTCCTAGGGTGTAGATTTGGTTTGTTGATATTAGTGATTGTTTGCTTTGTGCTTTAATTTTTTGTTGTTTGCATGGCTGACCTTTATAAGCCATCTTAGTCAAAAGCGGATAGTTGGGAAATGTGGAATATAAATGCATAACTATCTCCATCAATAGCCCCATCAACTCAGACACAGATTTTGAATTGCTAATATGAATTGTGTTACAGTTATACCCACTGGCCAAGATGAGATTATATAAATTGCGAGGCTACAGAGTAAGCAAATGGAATGAAAACATTAGTTAATGACAGATACTCCATTTGCAATAGTGAGTTGTGGATAAATTGGATTGAAGTGTGGGACACTGAGATTCTAGTGAATGGCTACTGCCCCAGGAAACAACATCCACCTTTCTTATTAAGCGGAGATGCTATTGCAGGGGCATAAATATAAATTTGCATTTATGAAAGTGATAAAGTCAGTAAAAATCCTGTTATGTCTTCAGAGCAGTTTTTAGGGACATAGTCCCCAGTAAAAATGTAGACTCTTGCCCATGCATAAAAGCAAAAGAAGAATTTTAGAATGTCGTCATGAAATTGCCATTATAGTAATAATCATCTGCAGTTTTTAGCTGAGACTCTGGGTGCCGCTGTTCACCAACCTGATTCCAGCTAACACAGTCTTGCAGTTCTTTAATAGGTAAGTACAACGGAGAGATCAGACTTCTACAGACATTTCAGGGAACGAAACACTTGCTTTGAAACCAAAATTAGTTGCAAATCCAAAAGGGTTTTGAGCTAGAATCAGTGTTTTTTATCCTGCTTCCAAGAAATGAAAGAAACTCAGAGGCTGTGGAACAATAACGAAACAATCCTGCAATGCTTTATCATGATGTTCATTTGGAAGGCAGTTTTTGCGCAGATCCACTATTCCATTCCTGAGGAGATGCAGAAAGGCTCTTTTGTGGGGAATATTGCAAAAGATCTAGGAATGGATGGAAAGCATCTTTCAGAACATGGACTCCGGATTGTCTCCCGAATAGGTACAAGTCAATATTTTACTTTGAATGTTATCAGTGGCCATTTACAAATCTCAGAGAGAATAGACAGAGAAGAAATTTGTGGAAGGGCAGAGGACTGCATGTTAAATTTCCAGGTTATTATTGAGAGTAAATTAGAGATCTATGGAGTTGAAGTGGAAATTGTTGATATAAATGATAATGCTCCACAGTTCCCATCAGGGAAACAGAAACTGAAAATTAGTGAGTCATCTATGCTAGGGTCCCAGTTTCCTCTTCCTGAAGCTCAAGATCCAGATCTGGGTATAAATTCTATACAGAGCTACCATCTCACGGGGAGTAGCCATTTCTCTTTGGATGTGCAAACAAGAGAAACTGGTGCTATGCATGTCAAACTGGTGTTGGAAAAAAGTCTGGACAGGGAACAGCAACCAGTTCATGACCTAATCCTTACAGCTACTGATGGGGGCAATCCAGTGAGATCTGGCACTACTCAAATCCAAGTTATCGTTCTGGATGCAAATGACAATGCACCAACTTTCATCCAGCCAGTCTACAAAGTTAATGTTGAGGAAAACATTCCTAAAGGGTCCACTGTAGCCACTATAAGAGCCACTGATGTAGATGAAGGAATAAATGGGGAAATAAAATACTCATTCAAAAAAATCACAGAGAAAGATTCTAAAATATTTTTTTTAAACTCAACAACCGGTATCATAACACTTGTAGGCAACCTTGATTATGAGGAGTCTTCATTATACGACTTCGAGGTGAACGCTGAGGATGGGGGAGGGCTTAGTGACTGGTCACAAGTTGTGATTGTTGTTATGGATCTGAATGATAACGCCCCTGAATTAGCAATAAACTTTTTAATCAATACCATACCCGAAAACTCTCCTGTAGGCACTGTTATTGCTCTCTTAAATGTACAAGATAGAGATTCAGGAGTCAATGGTGAGGTCACATGCTCAATTCCAAGCAAACTGCCTTTCCAGCTGAAGAAATCTGTTGACCACTTTTATAGTTTAGTGACATATGACAACCTTGACAGGGAGAGGGTAACAAACTATAATGTCATCATTACTGCTGCTGATAATGGCACTCCATCACTTTCTATGTCTGCCCATATCTCACTGCAAATTCTAGACAGAAATGACAATGCTCCTGTATTCGCAGAACCATCCTACGTGTCTTATTTCCTAGAGAATAATCCCAGAGGAGCCTCAATATTTTCTTTAACAGCAAATGATCCAGACTGGGAAGAAAATTCCAGAATAACTTATTCAATTGTTGAAGGACACAAAAAGTCCATTCTTTCATCATACCTGTCCATTAATTCTGAAACAGGGATTATTTATGCCTTAAACTCATTTGACTACGAAGAGTTCCATGAGATTAGTTTCCTAGTCCAGGCCCAAGATGGAGGCTCCCCATCACTCAGATCCAATGTCTCAGTGACACTCTTCATCCTCGATCAGAATGACAATGCCCCAGAAATCTTGTACCCTTCTGTCCCCACTGACGGCTCTACTGGAGTAGAGCTGGCCCCCCACTTGTCTGAGCCTGGATATCTGGTCACTAAGGTGGTGGCGGTGGATGCAGACTCTGGGCAGAATGGATGGCTCTCCTATCAGTTACTCAAGGCCACGGAGCCAGGGCTCTTTTCCATAGGACTCCACACTGGAGAGATCAGGACGGCCCGCTTCTTTCTGGACAAGGATGCTCTCAAGCAAAGCCTGGTGGTTTTAGTGAAGGACAATGGGCAGCCCCCTCTCTCAGCCTCAGTCACGGTCACTGTGGTGCTGGCTGACAGCATCCCTGAAAGCCTCTCTGATATTAGCAGCATCTCAGCACCTGCAGACCCCCAGTCGGACCTCACCTTCTACCTGGTGGTTGCTGTGGCTTTTGTCTCCTGCTTGTTTTTCACCTTCCTTCTTGTGTTGCTGGCACTCAGACTTCGCAAGTGGAGGAATTCTCAGTTGTGTGATTCTGGAAGTGTGAATTTCACTGGTGTTCCTGTCTCTCAGTTTGTCGGGATCGACGGAGTTCGAGCATTTCTTCGCTCCTATTGCCATGAGGTTTCATTAACTTCGGGCTCTCGGAAAAGCCAGATTCTTTTTCCTATTGGAAGCTGCACAAATACCCTGGCACCACAGCAGGCTCGTGATCAACCAGATCCTTTGTTAATAACAGGTGATTCAGCCATAATTGTTGAAGAAGCAGCAATCAGTCAGGTAGGCATGTAAATTCCATTTATTCTAAAGTTAAAGTTTGGTCTTTGCCCTTGTTTATAAAATAGAAATACTGTACCTATGTAATCCTTCTTCAATAATAGGCATTTGATTCTGGAGTTGTCTGTATCAGTCTTTATAGTTTGTATTTTACATTTTGTGGCTACTGATGAAGTCTGAGGATTTCTTTACCTCATTTCAAATGGCTACTCCTACCTACCTCAGAGAGTAGAGGGGTTGGTTAAGGTCCCTTACCTGGGGGAGCAGTTGAACAGCACACATCCACCCTTACTCCCTTTCACTTGTCCCCATTAATCCTACAATAGATCAGGTGAACTATCAATAAATTGGTAATTAAATATATTATACTGGAAGGGTCTGAGGTACCCTTTTGTTTGCCTTGATACCCATAGCAATGCCTCCCTTATTGCAAGGATGGCATTGCCTTAACAGCAGGCAAGTATGATATGTGTAAACATTTTGCAGAACCTTAAACTTTATTGAATAGGTTACCTTTAGAGCAGAACAACAAAAGTAGCAGAACCTGCTGAGGTCTTTTTATAGCTCTCTAATAGGACAACTATTCCAATGGATGGATGATGTATATCAGGATATTCCAATGGATGGATGATGTATATCAGGATATCAGGAGATATCAAAAACTTCACTGTAAGAATAGTTATACTCAGATACCCAAAGTTTTTCTGATGATTTTTCTTTGGTAGATTTATATTAATATTGCTGTCTGCATCAAAGCAGTTCAGTTTCTATTAATACTGACATAAGCACATTCAATGATTGATTGTTTCTTTAACACCACACACACACACACACACATGCTGGCCCATTGTGGTGATGTGGCAAAAACCCCAGTCATGCTGCCATGGGGTTTCACTATCAGACTCAGACAGCTAAAATAACTGAGACTGGATATTGAACAACTCACTCGTCTTCAAGGGATGATAAGTCTTTTTCATTATCAGAGATACCTTAGATGTGAATTTTCCATAATTTAGGAATGTTCCAGATCATGTATTAGGGTACAGTTAGAAATACATACATTCACACAGGAATATCAGGAAAATGAGAAACTTCATTGACTTATCTAAGGACCAACTCACCCACCCCCCAGTGGCATTCTACTTCACTGATACAGAGAAGGCTTTTGAAAGGAGTGAGTGGAATTTTATGACTGCAACATTACAAGCATCTGGTTTCAGGGATTGTTTCAAGAAGTGGATTACTCTAATGTTAGTCTTCCAACAATATTATTTAATGGAGTTAGTTAATTCCAGCGACAATATTAGGTAATGCCCATTTGTCCACAAATATTAGTGTCTGTGGAGAAGTAATAAAGGCATGCCCATTGTTGTTGTTTAATCTGTGCGATGGACACACTAGGTTCCATTTCTCTCCAACAGCAACCGATGAGAGCTGACGAAATGTTGAGAGGTTGAGATGGAGAGACTTGGAAAACAGGAGTTGAAATATGATAGCAGGTTAGCATCAGACAAGTGGACAGCTTAAGTGCTGAGGTGAAAAGAGGGGTTTTTGACTCAGGGGACCTCTATAGAAGAGCTGCTTGGAACAGGCTGAAAATAGTAAATTTGTAACTAAAGGAACTATAGGACCTTAGTCCAAAAGTTCAATGGAAGTTTCTTAGACCTTACTTTCCCCAGCATTTTGTTCTTATAAATAATAGTTTCTTATTTTGAAAGCCCTGTGGTCTCCATTTCTAAGGAAAAGGAACACACACAATTTAATGTCTCAGTATATTTACATACATTACAGGATACAAATTAATGGTGGCAGCGAGAGATTGGAACGTTTGAGCCCCCACCCCAATAGCTCTGTGTGAGTGAGGGCTGATTATTAAAGGGGGCCTGGCTACCCTGTCTGTGAATAGATCTGGGAATGAGAGGGAGGACCTGAGGTGTGACTCTGTAGATTCTTTTTTGAATTTGTGTATGT
>NW_015165855.1:653504-732123 GCF_001447785.1 Gekko japonicus | reverse complement strand
AGTTCTATCATCTCAAAATATTCCTATGCATGCGTCTTAGATGCATTACTACAGTGGTTTACTTATGATGGTACTCATCCTTCTTGGGGAGAAGGGAGAGGAATATAGAACAAGTATACCATCCTCTGCCTGGATGATTGTAAGCAAGGAAGTACGGATGAGGGCAGGTAAATATGAGATAAGCAAATCCTGGATTTGGGAACAATGTAAAGATAGTTTGGCACCTAGTAATGCTCCTTTAGCCAATGTTAATTTGTGTAACAATTTTAATAAAAAATTTAAGGACAAATGTATGTTGTACTTCATGGATACTTTTTAAAAAGGGAATTCATGCAATCTTGTTACAACAGTATGATGATCACTGGAAACTAATGATCACAAATATATTTTGCCAGCATGCTCAAATGGAGAAAGTTCTACTGTTAGCTCATGGTTACAAAAAAACCTTTATGGCAGGGATCCCCAGCATGATGCCCATAAATATAACAGTGCTCACAGATATGTTCCTTGGTGTCCACTTCTTCCCCAAACCATCTCTTCCCCAAAGTAGAGGGTGAATCCTGACCACAGGAGGTACTGGCTTTGGATATGCATGGAATATCCATTCAGAAACAGCTACCTGCCTCGTAGGTTGATGTTTGGCTTAGAACCTCCCAACATTTTGTGACTGTTCCCCATGGCAGCCATTTTGTGATTGGTTCCTGGTCCCATGAAAGCCATTTTGTGGTGGTACCCACTACTACTCTTTCTCAGAATTCCAAAAATGCCCACAGGATCAAGAATTTTGGGCGCTCCTGATTTAGGAGAAGCCAATTAAGGTAGAAATAAAAATGTATGACTACAATAATTCCGTAAATTGAAACATCAGATAAACAGAGCAGGGGGGTTGAATCCTCTCCTCCCCCTGCACTGCAGTTCCAATCTAAATTGGGCCCCTGCAGCATTTGGGAACCTAGTTGGAGCAGCTGACCTCTGCCCGTCAGAGCATTAAAGTCATATTGGAGGGATGCGGCCCTGACTTGGGGGAAAACTGTCATGTCTAGTTTGGCCTTAAGTGCCCCAGCATCAGGCCACATAACTCATAGCCCTGTACTGGCACCCTGTCTTCTGAACAGTGGGTATCCTGGTTAGAGCTTATATAGTGCTTTGGAGGGCTATAACTGGCCATAGGTTCAGTTGATATATCAAACTCCCCCAGGTCATGGATGTGGGATGTAAAAGGTATTAGAGTTTTTCACTGACATGAACCTCCTGGAATGTTTCAGAGATATGCCAGGGCTTTTGGTGGTGTAACACCTGCACTGGAACTGGGAGAGAACAGGGTTGTAGAGGCTTAGGAAGGTGACTAAGTCCTGTCCTGTCCATGACATGCCCCTGCTGCCACCCAATTTTACATCGGCCAGGTAGTGGCATAGTGTTGCACTAATGTTGGGGGCATACCAGGGCCTGGGGAGACTTAGGATGGTGATTAAGTCCTGATCTTCCCATGACACACCCCTGCTGCCATCCAGTTCTATCCTGGCATGGTTCCAGCAGGGTTTACCACCAGCATAGGATACTCTGGTTTAGGACTTCGCTGCCATCCTAAGACTATTCAAGTGAGGGCTTAGGTAGGCACCATATATGGCAGCAAGCACCCTTTTCGTGTTCTTTGCAGCAATTCTAGTTTAAGTGATATAAGAGCATTTATCCATTTTCCATGATACGATATTGCTTTAGTACCCTGCTTAAATCTGTTAATCCACTTTCTATTATGTATGCATATCCAGGGCTATTTTGGGGCAGGAACGCACAGGAACGGAGTTCCGGCTGGCTCCTGAGTTGGTCACACTCATCAGGAACTCATTAGCATAATAGGCCACACCCAACAACAGAAACTCATTAGGATTGGCTATAATAGGCGTGTGTGGCCTAACATGCAAAGGAGTCCCTGCTACAAAAAAAAGGCCCTGGGTGTTGACAACAAACAAGGTAAACGGAATAAGAAGCAAAAGGTGGGTGTGGCTGGATGACCACACTTCTGGCAACAGGGGGCTGTGACCTAATATGCTAATGAGATGTGGTGTCAGGGTGTGGCCTATTATGCTAATGAGTTCCTGCTGGGCTTTTCCTACAAAAAAAGCCCTGTGCATATCTTTGCATTTGATGAATCTGAGTGTACATTATTTCAGGATTTTGCTTTTTTCTTTTGTTTTACAAATGGAGCACCTGAGAAGAATTCAGGTCTTCAGTTAATTGTGGGGTGGAGGAAGCATGAATGACAAGGCTAAAGATAGGTGTGATGCTAGAGAATACTATGCAGCTATACCTTATTCACTCCATAAAATACCTCAGAGAATCCGAAAGTCTAAGGGCAATATCTGGGTGAGCACTCAGTTATCTTTGTTCCCATAAACTTAATTTTATTTTCATCCAGTTACCTGGAAGGTAACTCAGAGTCCTCTAAAGAGCAAAAAGTAGGATACTTCTGTATACGTATGCTCTGTTTGAAACTGTTGGGATACAGTTATTATCCCACTCAGGTTCATTTGTCTGATCAGATTCTGAATCCATAGACCTGAAGATCAGGCTTTGGACAGGACTTTTTGATGAAGAAAAGGAAGAATCTAATGACCAAAGATGTGAGAATAATTTCATGACAAAAAGCAACTGAAGTTTTGGGATGAGACTCTGGGTGTCGCTGTTCACCAATTCAGCAGAGAAATGCACTCAAATCAGCCAATTCAGCTTCACTGTTCTTCACTATTCAGAAACATTTAACAGAGTGATCAGGAGTGGATCAGATGCAACTTTTGGTTTAAGAAAAAACAGAGGGACCCTATCCTGTTCCAGTGAGCACCAGTGCCGTTTACCTTGCTGTCAGGAGATGGAAGAAACACAGAAGCTGTGGAGCTGCAAAGAAAAAGGAATCTTTCAATATCTAATCCTGCTGTTTGTTTGGAAAGCAGTTGCTGGGCAGATTCGCTATTCCATTCCTGAAGAGATGCAGAAAGGCTCTTTTGTGGGGAATATCGCAGAGGACCTGGGAATGGATGGAAAACATCTTCCAGACCATGACCTGCGGATAGTTACTAGAACAGGTATGGTTCAGTATTTTTCTTTAAACATCCACAATGGTCATTTACAGACCTCTGAGAGAATAGACAGAGAGGCAATTTGTGGACAGACAGAGAAATGCATCTTAAATTTTCAGGTTATTGTTGAGAGTAAAAGAAAACTGTATGGAGTTGAAGTGGAAATTACAGATATAAATGACAATGCTCCTCAGTTCCCTCCTGGGGAACAAGAACTGAAAATCAATGAAATATCTACCCAAGGGTCCCGGTTTCCTCTCCCTGAAGCTCAAGATCAAGATCTTGGAATTAATTCTGTGCAGAGTTACCAGCTCACAGGCAGCAGCCATTTTTCTCTGGATGTGAAAATGGGAGAAAATGGTGCCAGGCATGTGGAGTTGGTATTAGAAAAAATTCTCGACAGGGAAGAGCAATCAATGTATGAACTAATCCTCACAGCTACTGATGGAGGTGATCCAGTTAGGACTGGCACTGCTCAAATCAAAATCATTGTTTCAGATGCGAATGACAATGCGCCAGTCTTCAGTCAGCCACTCTATGCAGTGAGCATTGAGGAGAATATTCCTATAGGGTCCACAATTTGTAGAGTTAGAGCTGTTGATCTGGATGAAGGAATCAATGGAGAGCTGAAATACTCCTTCAAAAAAGCCACCAAGAAGGACTCACTAATGTTTTTTCTAAACTCAACAACTGGTATAATAACAGTCATGGGGGACATTGACTTTGAGGTATCATCCTTTTATGAATTGGAGGTGCATGCTGAGGACTATGGAGGACTGTTTGACAGAGCAAAAGTTGAGATCACAGTAACAGATCTGAATGATAATGCCCCTGAATTAGCAGTTTCCTTTCACACAAACTCCATCAATGAGAACTCACCCACTGGAACTGTTGTTGCTATTTTAAATGTAGAAGATCAAGATTCAGGAATTAATGGTGAAGTCACATGTTTAATTTCCCAAAATCTCCCTTTTCAGCTGAAAAAATCTATTGGTAACTTCTACAGTTTGGTGACAGTTGATGCCCTTGACAGGGAACAGATGGAAGCATACAACATTACGATCACAGCCAAAGACCATGGGACACCCTCCCTTTCTACTACCGTAATCATTCCACTACAAATTTTAGACACAAATGACAATCCTCCCCTCTTCCCCCAATCATCCTATATCTTCTACCTCATGGAGAATAACCAAAGAGGTGCTTCTGTCTTCTCACTCAAGGCAGATGATCCAGATTCGGAAGAGAACTCCAGGATAAAGTATTCCATTATAAAAGGTCAGATGGGTGATTTTGCCCTCTCTTCCTTCCTGTCCATTAATTCTGAAACTGGAATTATTTATGCTGTGAGTTCTTTTGATTACGAAGAGTTCCGAGAAATTAACTTCCTGGTCCGGGCACAAGATGGTGGATCTCCATCACTCAGCTCCAATATTTCAGTGACTCTCTTCATTCTGGATCAGAATGACAATGCCCCAGAAATTTTGTACCCTTCCCCTCCCACTGATGGTTCCACTGGGATAGAGCTGGCCCCTCGCTCCTCTGAGCCTGGCTACCTGGTCACTAAGGTGGTGGCAGTAGATGCAGACTCTGGCCAGAATGGATGGCTCTCCTATCAGCTACTCAAGGCCACAGAGCCAGGGCTCTTCTCCATAGGACTCCACACTGGAGAGATCAGGACGGCCCGTTTCTTTCTGGACAAGGATGCTCTCAAGCAAAGCCTGGTGGTTTTAGTGAAGGACAATGGGCAGTCCCCTCTGTCTGCCTCAGTCACGGTCACTGTGGTGCTGGCCGACAGCATCCCTGAAAGCCTCTCTGATATTAGTAGCATCTCAGCTCCTGCAGACCCCCAGTCGGACCTTACCTTCTACCTGGTGGTTGCTGTGGCTTTTGTCTCCTGCTTGTTCTTCACCTTCCTCCTTGTGTTGCTTGCCATCAGGTTGCACAGGTGGAGAACTTCACAGTTGTGTGATTCTAGAAATGTGAATTTCAGTGGTGTTCCTGTCTCACAGTTCGTGGGGATTGATGGAGTCCGATCATTTCTTCACTCTTATTGCCAAGAGGTTTCTCTCACCACGGACTCTAGGAAAAGCCAGTTCAATATTTCCAAGGCAAATTATTCCAACAATCCAACAGACCACTTGACTGGTGAAATAAAAGATCCTATCCTAGCTGGTGAAGATTTCAATTTAACCAGTGGAGATCAGATCATACTCCAGGTGAGCTAGCGTTTTGTTGTTAAATTACCAGGTAATTATTGATCTTTTACCCAGATTTTAAGCACAGCATCTTGCATTTTATCTTTTATTCAGCTGCCTTCTCTGTGTTTTTCACTAAGTCATCATCATGTATCTCTGTAATGCCTTTTCTTGAAACCCTCAGTAAGAACAACAGTTACCTCAGCGCAGGAAATTATTAGTTAATAATTATTAACCATTTGAGTAATGGATAGTATCTCCTTCAGGTCTATCATGTTCTTTACGTACATTTTTGGTAGTATTTGCAAATATTTAATAACATTGCCACTCAACGAGCAGGTAGTGCATGGCCTTAGTTCAAATGTGAAAATATTAAATAGCATTCATGTAAGAAGCAGACTACATTTGAATGTATGAAAGATGTATGGAAACTGAAAAGATGCATGTAATGCATATATAGTTAAATGGGGAAATTGAGTAACGAGAAAAATGTAAAGGTCCATATGTAAGCAAAAGGAATCAAATGCACAGGTGTAAGATGGGAATACCTAGTTTGACAGTAGTACATGGGACAAGAATCTCGGGATTAGAGTTGATCACAAACCAAACATGAGTTGGTAGTGTGACACAGCTACAAAAAAGGCCAATACTGTTTAGGCACTGGAATTTTGACCCAGGGTGGTGGGTGCAACCACAAACTGGCTGGTATGGGAGGCAGAGCCAACCACAACATTTTTGCTTCAGGAGGTGGAGCCATGTGCACAAACACACACACACATACAGAGGAAGTCCAAGTGCAAGAGAGAAGAGGGGTATGCTTTTACAAATATAGTGGGAAAGAGGAGTGAGAGATAAAGAGAATAAAACCAAAACAAGCAGCTGCCACTGAAATGTTTTTTTAAAAAAATATCAACAGCCAATCAGATCTCCAATGCTCTGCTGGGCAAAAACCCCACCTGGTCCTGCTTACTTTCTAAAAACACTTTGCAGGTGCCAGAAAAGGTGTCAGTGGGCACTGTGGTATCCACAGGCGCCATGTTGAGGACCCCTGGGTTAGACTGTGTGACGGACTTAAAGATCTGGGACCAGCAGAAAGTAAACACAGAACACCGATGAGTCACATGACAGAGTGAGGAGGGGGCCATTTAGCTCGGAACCCTCGGTGATTGGCATTTAACGGACCAAACAGTCAGTTTGGATCTGGCAGTTGAAGAGAAGTACTTAGTCAGTGGACCAGGAGAGTTGATGAGAGGAGTTAACAGGAGCAGTCGGCTAACTGAGTTTTGAGAGAACAGCCTGTTAACAGTTGATGTAAAGAACTGTGGCTGAAGAGCACTCTGCACTGATTCCTCTGATATACCAAGGAGAGTAAAAGTATAAGACCTGAGTGGTCACTGACACCAGAAACACTGCTCCTCATGGACTTATAAAGTGGCTGAGTAAAGGCTAGAGTGTCTGGAGAGAGGAGTCTGGAAGGCTGGTTAGGTGACCAGTTAGACTCAAAGGGGCCAGACAAATAAAGCCCAAAGTTAACCTCTAAAGGAGTGACTGGAGAGTGAGATCTGAGTTGTGTGGTGTGAACTAAGGAACATCTAGGTACTGGACTAAGAGTGGAAAGTAGACAGCCTAAGCCAAGGCAAAGTGATTGGTTTATTCAACAAAGTATCAGAACTTCCTGTGTAAATAAATCCCCGTTCTGACATGAAAGCTTGCTGGATGACTTTGGGCCAGTCATGCACACTCAGCCTAACCTAACTCACAGGGTTGTTGTGAGGGGGAAAAGGGGGAGGGAAGAACAATGTTGTCTGTCTCTTGGGGTCCCTGTTGGGGAGACAGGCAGGGTATAAATGAGGTAAATAAAGAAATAAATGTTCCATTCAACTCTGCTGAGCTTTTCTGGATTACTGTGTCCATTACTGGGCACCAGGCTTTAATAAGGTGGTAGAGCAACCAGAAGGGGTTCAAAAGAGGGGAGCAAAGATGGAGAGAGGGGTATAGAAATGTGCTGAGGAAAGTTTGAAGGGACTGGACCTGTTTCGGCTGGAGAATGGAGATATGATCACACTCCTCAGCTGAAGTGTACTGTGCTGTTCCAGAGGACAAGCCTAGATCTTATGGACAGAAGTTACAGGAAGATGGATTTCAGCTGCACATTAGGAGAAGCTTCCTAATGGCAGGGGCAGTTCAACAATAGAACCAATTAGCATAATGTCTAGGTCCACTCTTGTTGGCTGAATGTCTTCATGCAGAGGCTGAATAGCTATCTGTGGGAAATGCTTTCGGTGTCCTGCATTGTGCAGGGTTCAGAAAAGATGGCTTATCAGATGTCTTTCAACATGAAGATTCTATGAAACGAAGCACAGAAAACAGAATTGGTACATATATCATAATGCTATTTTATGTATAACTGTGTCTAATCTTGACGACACTATCAGGATTTTTGAGCACTTTTTTAATAAAGAAAAAGAAGAATTTGATCAAGGAAAACAGAAGTGTGCATTTAATAAATATTATCTGTAATTTCTGGTCGTGACTCTGGGTGTCGCTGTTCACCAATAAAGAAAAATTATTTTTTCTAAAAGATCCAGCTAACAAAGCACTGCAGTTGAAGACTGAAGAACAAAATAGCAGAGTGATTAGATCTGATCTGATGTTACAGGGAAGGAAACAAATACAACATTTATTTTAAAAACCACTCAGAGAGACCTCCTTTCCTTGGATTCAGAGCCAGAAGAACAAGAATCCCTTACCTTGCTGCAAGGAGATGGGAGAGACACAGGAGCAATGGAGCAGCATCAACAAAGGCACCCTGCAATACCTAATCACACTGCTGGTGTGGAAAGCAGTTTCCGGGCAGATTCACTATTGCATTCCTGAAGAGATGCAGAAAGGCTCCTTTGTGGGGAATATTGCAAAGGATCTAGGAATGGATGGAAAGCATCTTTCAGAACATGGACTCCGGATCATTACTAGGACAGGTATGATTCAATATTTTGCTTTGAACTTCAACAGTGGGATTTTACAAACTTCAGAGAGAATAGACAGAGAGGCGATCTGTGGACAGGCAGAGAAGTGCACCTTAACTTTTCAGGTTATTATTGAGAGGAAATTAAAGATTTATGGAATAGAAGTGGAAATTACAGATGTGAATGATAATGACCCTCAGTTCCATCCATGGGAACAAGAGCTTGAAATCAGTGAGGCATCTGCATTGGGGTCCCGTTTTGACCTTCCTCGAGCTCAAGATCCAGATCTGGGTATAAACTCAATACAAAGTTACCAACTCACAAGCAGCAGCCATTTTTCTCTGCATGTCCAAATGGATGAAAATGGCATTAGACGTGTTGAATTGGTGTTGGATAAACCTTTGGACAGGGAGGAGCAATCAGTTCATGATCTGATCCTCACAGCTTCTGATGGGGGAGATCCCGTGAGATCCGGCACTGCTCAAATCCACGTAATTGTCCTAGATGCAAATGACAATGCTCCAGTTTTCAGCCAACCTGTTTATGAAGCATCTGTCACAGAAAATATTCCTAAAGGGTCCACAATAGTTACAGTAAGAGCAACCGATTTGGATGAAGGAATCTATGGGGAGATAAAATACTCTTTTCAAACACCAGTGATACGTAACTCTCAAACATTTCTCCTTAACTCTACAACAGGTGAAATAACTCTTGCAGGAAACCTTGATTATGAGGATTCATCCTTATATGAATTTGAGGTACAAGCCAAAGATGGGGGAGGCCTGAGTGACAAATCAAAAGTTGTGATTTTCATTATGGACTTGAATGACCATGCACCTGAATTAGAGGTAACCTATCTCACCAGTGACATCCTCGAGAACTCACCAATTGGAACTGTTGTTGCCATTCTAAATGTGCAAGATAGTGATTCAGGAAGCAATGGGGAGATCACATGCTCCATAGATCCAAGCCTCCCTTTTCAGCTGAAAAAATCCATGGATAACTTTTACAGTTTGGTGACAGATGGCGTCCTGGATAGAGAGCAAGTGGCATCCTATAGTATCACTGTCACAGTTATTGACCATGGGATCCCTCCTCTTTCTACAAGCACTGTGATAGCTCTAAACCTTTTAGACACAAATGACAATCCTCCCCTCTTTGCAGAATCAGCATATACAACTTATCTCCTCGAGAATAATTTGAGAGGGGCCTCCATCTTTTCCTTTAAAGCCAATGATCCTGACTGGGAAGAGAATTCCAGAATAACATACTCCATTATGGCAGGACATGATCAATCCCTTTTCTCATCATACCTGTCTATTAATTCTGAAAGTGGTGTTGTCTACGCACTGAGCTCTTTTGACTATGAAGAGATACGGGAGATCAACTTCTGGGTTAAGGCCCAAGATGGAGGCTCCACATCACTCAGCTCCAATGTTTCAGTGACTCTCTTCATCCTGGATCAGAATGACAATGACCCCCAGATCTTGTACCCGTCTACCCCCACTGATGGCTCCACTGGAGTAGAGCTGGCTCCTCACTCTTCTGAGCCTGGATACCTAGTCACTAAAGTGGTGGCTGTGGATGCAGACTCTGGGCAGAATGGATGGCTCTCCTATCAGCTACTCAAGGCCACAGAGCCAGGGCTCTTCTCCATAGGACTCCACACTGGAGAGATCAGGACGGCCCGCTTCTTTCTGGACAAGGATGCTCTCAGGCAAAGCCTGGTGGTTTTAGTGAAGGACAATGGGCAGCCCCCTCTGTCTGCCTCAGTCACGGTCACTGTGGTGCTGGCCGACAGCATCCCTGAAAGCCTTTCTGATATTAGCAGCATCTCAGCTCCTGCAGACCCCCAGTCGGACCTCACCTTCTACCTGGTGGTTGCTGTGGCTTTTGTCTCCTGCTTGTTTTTCACCTTCCTCCTTGTGTTGCTGGCACTCAGGGTGTACAGATGGAGAACTTCTCAGCTGTGTCATTCTGGGAGTATGAATTTCACTGGTGTTCCAGTCTCACAGTTTGTGGGGATTGATGGAGTTCGAGCATTTCTTCACTCCTATTGCCAAGAAGTTTCTCTCACCACAGACTCTAGGAAAAACCAGTTTTGTAGTCAACAGACCTGTGACACAAATGATCCTATCCTAACTTTTGAAGATTTAAATCTTAGCAATGGAGACCAAATAGTCCAGGTAAGTTTATGAATGTGATTTTCCTTTATTATATTTGTAATTATTAATCTTGCCAGGGATTTCCCATTGGGTTGTTCTGTCAGATAAAGTGTCTCAATGTTTCTTTTTTTTTTTATTCCTTTGGTGGGTTCTTTGACTTAGTTTTGGACATTCGTCAGTGAAAACACACTCGCTTTATAATATACACCATTTTTAATCAGCAGTACTTACCAGATACCAACCAGGGAACAAATTATTTAATGCATGTCTTCAACTTGATATCAGATTGGTAAGAGGGGTGGCATCCTAAGAATTACACATGCACTGAGGCTTTTTAATCCTTCATTCTTCTGTAAGAATGACTTGTAAATATTTATTTATATTGCATTGTATTTTTCTCAGCTTCACACCAGCTTTTAATATTTACCAAACATGGGTCCCGGTCACACGGGCAGGAAACTGCGGGGGGGAAGTGTGGCAGTTTGCCCCGGGGCAAACGAAGGCGCGGTTACCTGATCAGACCTCCCGTGGAGGTACTGTGGAGGTTCCGTGGAAAAGGAGAGGTGCCGATCGCAGGACAATCCCGCGCGCAAAAACGAAGTGCGCGGTGCGGCAAACTGGAAGGTTTTTATTTTGTTCACACCATGACTGCGCATGCTCCGTTGTGTGCTTTTGCGCATCCACAAAGACTTGAAGAAAAAAAAAACGTTTTCGCCAGGGAACATGGGCGGGCGCCGGATGCCACCGGAAACGCGATCAGACGCCCGCCCTTGCCCCGCGGTTTCCGGAAACTAGTACCTCGGAGGTACTAGTTTTTTGCCGCGTGGTTTCGGCAGGAAGCCTCGTTTGAGCCACGGGAGTGCTACACTTCCCAGATGTGCCGGTGAGATCGCGCCCGGAAAACCCGCATGTCTTCCGTCTGACTCGCATGGCTAATGTTCCGTGTGACCGCAGCCATGACTGCATATATTTCTTTTATGTGTGTGCATCTGAGCTTTAAATTCAGTTGAACTATGTTGGAAGAGAATGTAGTGGAATGCAGCATAAGGGTGCAGGGTGATCAGCTTCTTAATTAGTGACACAATGAGTGATTAATTAGAGGCCAACCTGCAGTTTGGGAAATCATTCTGAGATCATTCCCTCCTCAGAAGTTCAGCTGTGGGACTAGGGAAAAGGTCATAATATGTGAAGTCATGGTGTGGTCCAGAACAAAAATAGTATTCACTGTGGACCCACCTTCCAGAGAAAATGAAATCAAGAGAAAAGCAGTTCGATACAGAGAAACATAATGAATTGGATGAGGGCCAGTAAACTGAAACTCAATCCAGATGAGGTGTTGTTGATTGATAATAAACCAAATAAGGATCTTCAGAGTAAACCTGTATTGCGCAGGGATGCACTTCGCCTTCAGGAGCAGGTTTGCAGTTAAGGGCATTTCTGTATCTGAGCCTAGAGAAGGAAGCCCAGAACTTCTTTGGGGCATGTGGTGCCTTTAACCAGCGTCACATGGCATGCCCTGACCTTTCCTTGAGAGGTATGATTTGGAATTTTATTTCTGCACTGGTTACTTCAGTGCAGTTTGCTTGGGGATGTTTTTGGAGACTCTTCACAAGACTGCTGGTTGAAAATGTGGCACTAAGACAGCTAGCAAGAGTCAGTCAAACAAATTATTATTATTTATTATTTATTTATTTGATTTATACCCCACCCTCCCTGTCGAAGCAGACTCAGAGTGGCTTACAGAAAATGCAGTAGCTAAAATAACAATATAAGTAAAAGCTTTAAAACACAACATAAGGTGCTAGTAAACAATTTAAGTGGCGCTGGTGAAGGCAGGGTAGCATCATCATACTAGTAGATGCAGTCAGTAACTGATTTTAAAGTTGGCGAAGCTTGGGCTGGTGGTGGTGGTGGTATTGGGCACAGGACCTTAATGTGTTGCATGCGGCTCCTTAACTAAAGGCCTGGTGGAAGAGCTCTGTCTTGCAGGCCCTGCGGTACTGTAAAAGGTCCCGCCCTGAGGGCTTCTGGGATCTCGTTCTACCAGCACGGCACATTTTGTCCCCTACCCTGAAGAAACAAGGAAAGCCACTGCAAGACAGACCCCTGAATCCCAGCATCGGCGAGGCGGTGGATCAGTAGTTGGTGGTTGACCACCAAGTTATCCATTTTGGAAGATTGTTTCTGGCTGTGAGTTTGCTTTTATGCATTTATTGACTATACCACAACACTCTACATAGTCTGGAACTATGGTACCTGAAGAACCATCTTCTCCCACATGAACCTGCCTCCTGATAAAGATCATGTGCCCCAATGGAAGGATCAAGGAGAGTAAGCACCACAAATAGGTCCTTTTCTGTCCTGTTGCCAAGATTATATAACTCCTTGTCCACACATTATCTCCTGTCACCAGAGCTGCAGCCTTTTAGGCACTGGTTGAAAAGATATCCCCCCCCAAGCCCATTTGTAATTGGTACTTTTCTTGTTATTATTTTTCTCTCTTAATGAGGCAATTTTGAATAACTTTGTTCTGATTCTTTCATGTGCAAGACTGTTTGATGTCCATCTTTCTCCATGTGTGTTTTTATTTTGTTTTAAAATTGATTATTGGAAGCTGAAAATATTTTTCTGAAGAAGCATTTTAAACCTAACAGCAATAAACTCACTTTCTCTCATGGCAGGAATCTATAAGGACATCTGTCACAATCTCATTGAAAAAACATGTTGCTAAAAAGTAAAGATTAAACTAATCCTATGATACTAATTTTATGATACAAATGTGATAATCTTTTTCAACAAACTGCTGTTTGCATAAATTGTATTTCTGGCAGGCGTACACCTGTTGTGAGTATATTGATTCTGATTTTCTTACCTAATCTGATATAGAAATACCATATTACAAAGAAATTCAAAAGGCTCAGGCTTTCCACTCTGCCTTGCAGCCAACATACAGGCAAACAGTTTTAAAATACAGAGGAAATGTATAGAAGAAAATTATATATGATGTTTAAAATTATATGGATGTATTTTTAATAAAAATATGGATATGCATCTAAAAATTTACTCTTCAAAAGATGTCCATTTGGGGGAATAAATGTTAAACAGATTGAGAAGAAAAAGCAGGGAAGTGCTGTTCTCCTAGTGAACTCAAAGTGTCGCTGTTGGACAAGATGGGAGTAATACTGGATCAGGAGCTGAGGCTCTTGCAGAATTATTTGTCTGGTATACAGAAGAGGAGAGCTGAAGGAGACTGCATTATATTAAAAGCTCCTCCAGAACTGAAATCCTCTTCCTTTCTTGAGACCATCAGGTAATAAGAACTACATTTCAAGTCTCTTATTCCAAAGGGATGGAATGTTTGAAAATACTAGAACCTGGAAAGGCAGCTCTGAAAATGAGGGTGATGGAAAGTAGACATGCGGAGAAAACAAGGGAAATCAAAAGGCAAGTACTCTTTTTGTGCATACTCTTGTCTTTTTTCTGTCGGGCGAAGTCTGAGCAGGTTCACTATTCAATTCTGGAAGAAACAGAAAAGGGATCAGTTGTGGGGAATCTTCCCAAAGATTTGGGATTGGATGCAAGAGAGCTGTCAAAACGCAAGATCAGTATTTCTTCAGGAAAGCCATATTTCACTCTTAATGAACAAAATGGCAACCTGTATGTGAATGAGAGGATAGACCGGGAAGAAATTTGTGGGAAATCACCCTCTTGTGTCCTAAAATTAGAGGCTGTTGTGCATAATCCTATGAATATCTTCCACATACATGTTTTCATTGATGACATCAATGATAATGCCCCACATTTCCTAAAAGAAAATATTTTACTTGAAGTGAGTGAATCAAATTTGCCAGGAGCTCGATTTTCCCTTGGAAATGCTGAAGATGATGACATTGGGATCAACTCCCTCCAGACTTACCAGTTGAGCTCAACTCCTTATTTCAAACTAGATGTTAAAGAGAGTGAAGACGGTGATAAATATGCAGACTTAATATTGCTGAAACAGCTGGACAGGGAAAAAGAACACACACTACACTTGGTCCTTACTGGTCTGGATGGGGGCAAACCAGCAAAAACTGGGACCACCAACATCATGGTAACAGTGGCTGATAGTAATGACAATACACCTATTTTTACCCAGGAGGTCTATAAGGTAAGCTTGAAAGAGAATGCACCCAAAGGAACTTCTGTGTTGCAGATTAAAGCATCTGACAGTGATGAAGGATCAAATGCTGCAATCACTTATTCTTTCAACAAAATCTCAGAAAGGGCCAAGCAGAAATTCAACCTGAATCCCCATGACGGAACCATTACACTTAAGGAGATGGTTGATTTTGAGGAAAGACAAAGTTATGTGATCATAATACAGGCCAGAGATGGGGGTGGGTTAGTGGCATATAGCAAAGTGGAGATTGTGGTTCTTGATGTGAATGACAATCCTCCTGAAGTGGAACTTACTTCTGTATCCAATACTTTTCCTGAAGACTCCATGCCTGGAACTGTTATTGCTTTGCTCAAAGTTCATGACCCAGATTCTGGGGAGAATGGGGAAGTCACTTGCCATCTCAGAGACCTTGTACCTTTCCAGATAGTTTCATCTTCAGATAATTATTTCAAACTCCTCACAGATAGTTATCTTGATAGAGAAAGGACTCCAGAATATAATATTACAGTCACAGCCACAGATAAGGGCATCCCACCTCTCTCCACATACAAAACCATCTCTCTACAGATCTCAGATATCAATGATAACCCTCCAGCCTTTGAAAAGTCTTCCTATACTGCCTATGTGCCAGAGAACAACCCATCCGGATCCTCCATTTTCAGGGTCAAGGCCTCTGACCCAGATGTTGATAGCAATGCACGAATCACTTACTCCATCCTAAAGAGCAACATTGAGGACCTGCCTCTCTCCTCCTACCTCTCTATTAATTCTGAGACTGGCGCCATTTATGCACAGCGCTCCTTTGACTATGAGCAATTCAGGGAGTTCCAGATTCAAGTGCAGGCCCAAGATGGAGGCTTCTCAACCCTCAATAGCAGTACCACGGTGAGAGTGTGTATTCTGGATCAGAATGATAACATTCCACAAATCCTCTATCCTTCCCAAGGGACTGAAAGTTCATCTTTGTTTGAGATGGTGCCTCGGACAGCTGAATCTGGTTATCTGGTGACGAAAGTGGTGGCAGTGGATGCTGACTCTGGACACAATGCCTGGCTCTCTTTCCACCTGCTGCAGGCCACTGAGCCCTCTCTTTTCACCATTGGGTCCCACACAGGAGAGATCAAAACAGCCCGAGCATTACTGGAGAGGGAAGCTGTGAAGCAGAGGCTGGTCATTATGGTGAAGGATAACGGACAGTCTCCTCTCTCAGCAACCGTGACTCTGAACCTTGTCTTTGCTGAGAACTTCCAAGAGGCGCTTCCAGAAATGGACACTCAGCCCAGTGACTCAGACTATCAGTCTGATCTCCAGTTTTATTTGGTTCTGGCCTTGGCCTTGGTGTCGTTTCTATTCCTTTTGACAGTAACACTGACCATTATGATGAAACTCCGACAATCAAAGAATCCCACCTTTCTTCAGTGTTTCATTCCTGATACAAAGACTGGTGCCATTTTTCCTCCCAATTATGAGGATGGGACATTGCCATATTCATACCAGGTCTGCTTATCTTCTGAATCCAGGAGAAATGAGTTAACTTTCCTGCAGCCCACTGTCCAAATAGCAGAGAATATCCTCAGTGGTTTGCAACCTGATAATCCTTTGATGTTCAATGGAAAAAAACTTTCAGATGGTGAGGAGAATGTGGGCACGGTGAGTTTATTTCCTTTTCTTTATAACTCAATTGAGTGTAATACCTTATGTTTCGCAAATGTTTTATTGTTGCAGAAACACCTCCACAAAATATAAGTGCATATAAATTTGGAAAAAATGATTGAAAAATATCTCTAAACTAAAAGAAAATAAATAATATCAATGAGCTCAGCTTTGATCATTCAATGACATGAAAATATGATATAAACTTGTAGCTTAGTTTCTTGAAATAATGTTATTAAGTACAGATGGTTCTAAAATGAGTATGAATGGTGGCTTCCTAAGGTCTGTTCGAACATTTGATATTACTTCTCATATTATTTTCCCAGTGCTAATCTTTGGGCACATATCTAATATTTTTCTTAATTTTGCCGAATAGTTGGCATCACTTTTTGTAAGGTGTACAAAAATATGGAGGAGGTGCTACTCTCAGTCACAGTATAAAATGATGAGTGATACTCAAATTCCATTCACAGTGTAAAGTCATTAACAAAAGCCCACTGTCTTCTAAAGATCATTGTCCAGTTAAGATTTTATTTATTTATTTGATTTCTACCCCGCCCTCCCCTCCAAGGTGGGCTCAGGGCAGCTTACAAACATTTCATAGAATACAATTAAATGCAATTAAAAACCTATCATAAGCATATAAATTTTAAAGAGCAGAAGACCACCACAATGGCAGTGAATGCTTTGAGTGAGGTCATTTCAGTTACTTCTGCAAAGATCTAGAAAGCTGCTCTGTGTGTGACAAAAGAAGAAAGTTGTGTTTTCATGCACACCACATTGTTCAGTGGATCCAAATCTCTGGTTATGAAGGTGGAAAGCCTGCATCCTTTATCGCGAATGATGTTCATTTGTACTCAATAGACACCATTTCCAGTTGGCTTGTTAATAATAATGTTAATACCATTTAGTATTCCAGAATGAACATATAGGTAAAAAAGGTACTAACATTATAGTTTTACAATGACTGTTATGTCTTTTCTTAAAAAAAAAAAATAGGCCACAATCTACACCCTTTCCTGCAGAGGGCAAAGTACATTTCACATGATTCCACACATGAATGACTGGAAGAACTAGCAAAGGGGAGGGGGACAGGAAACCTTATGCCATTTTTCAATTGTCCTGTCTCTCTAGTTTGGTGTAGTGGTTAAGAGCGGCGGACTGTAATCCAGAAAACCAGGTTTGATTCCCCTCTCCTCCACATGATGCCAGCTGGGTGGCCTTAGGTCAGTCACAGATCTCTCAAAGCTCTCTCAGCCCCACCTACCACACAGGGTGTATGTTGTGGGGAGAGGAAGACAAGGTGATTGTAAGCCATTCTGAGACTCCGAGTCATAAGAGGGAAGGAGTCTAACTTCCAAAATTAGACATGTTTTTCCTACGCTTTTAATACATTGTGAGATCCTATGCTTTTAATACCCCAATACTTTTAATATATTGTAAAGATCTTTATGAATGGCTTCACATTTGTGTCCCCCTTTATCTCTCAGCACTTCAGTACATGGTACCTGATTACAAATGTGTGAATGTAGCTGGCTGAAATGTATTATGTTCCAGGCTGTGTAAAATCATAAAGAGTTCTCTCTCTGGTGTTGGAGGTACATCCTGGCTCAGTTGCACATGCCAGTTGAGAGCAGTGATTAGGATGCATAGGCTGGATAATGGAGCCCAGGATTCAAATCTCTACTAAACACTGAGATCACTTTCACACAGATTTCTTGCTCCACTTTGCTACCTAAATTGGAATTTGGAATCTGTATGTAAACCGCTCAGAGACCCTTCAGGGTTTGAGCGGTATATAAATCGAATGTATAAATAAATAAACTCTAAATGTTCTTCTGGAGGCTTTCACACAACATTGTCATCCAGTCTTCACCCTTAAGGTTTTCTCCAGCTTTAATGAAGGTTTTTCCCAAACATGGTTTGGTAGGACTTTCATTAAAAAATATACCCAAAGTGGATTTGTGGGAAATGTGGAGGAGAATATGAAATGATGTACTTTAGCTTAGGAATTCAAACAGGTTATTGCAGAGATATGATCAAATCCTTTGTGCACAAGGCCGTATCTGTATTTGTGAGTGTGAATTACAGAGAAGTTTAGGGAATTATCCTTTATTAACTATCAAAAACTGATAAATGGCAAACAGAGTTTTAGGAGCATGTTATATGCTTCGTAGCTTGGCAGGGTATCTGTGATAAAGATTAGGGATAGGCGTGAGCTGAACCACAAAGCAAAATTCATTACGGATTTGGCTCTGTTCATGGTTTGCGAATAGAAGTTTGTGACAGGTCTACCCTCACAAACGTCCACAACTTTTTAAAGCAGTTCATGGCAGTTCATGGCATGGTTTGTGGACGGAGCAGAAAGCAAGGGTTAAAGGGACTCCAAGTCCCTTTAAACCCCTGCTTTCTGTTCCCAGAGAAAGCTGCAAAAACAGCTGAGTGGTGGAGAGACGTTCCCGCCACTCCGCTGTTTCAGGCTGCCTTATGCAGTCCCTTTAAATTTCAAAGGGTCTGCAGAAGACAGCTCGAAAAAGAGATGAGATGAGCAGGCGGGGAGCAGTCTCTCCACCAGTCAGCTGTTTTGGGCTCTCTTGTGCAGTCCCTTTAAACGGGCACGTTTAAAGGTGCTGCACAAGGGAGCCCAATAGAGCACAGCCTGCAGGGAGAAGTCTTCCCACTGGCTCAGCTTCAGGCTCTCCTGCAAAGCCCCTTTAATAGAGACTGCACAAGGGAGCCCAATGGAACTGAGCCTGCAGGGAGAAATCTCTCTGCTGGCCCAGCTTCAGGCTTCCTCATGCAGCCCCGTTTAAAGGGGCTACGCGAGGGAGCCCAAGACAGCTGAGCCCGCAGGGAGACTTCTTCCTGCCAGCCTAGCATCAGGCTGCGCGAGGGAGCCCAAGGGAGGCTGCGCGAGGGAGCCCAAGATATCTGAGCTGTGCAAGCCTGAAGCCGGGCCGGCAGGGGGAAGTCTCCATAGTGTCTCAGCTGTCTTGGGCTGACAGGGAAAAGTCTCACCGCTGGGGCAGCTGTCTTGGGCTCCCTTGTACAGCCCCTGTAAATGGGGTTGTGCAAGGGAGCCCAAAGCTGGGGCAGTAGGGAGACTGCTCCTACCAGCTCAGCTATTTTTGGGCTGTTTCTTGAAGATATTTTAAAGTTTAAAGAGACTGCACAAGACAACCAAAAACAGCTGAGCCGTGGGGAGCAAGCAGCTTTCTGCAAACCCCATTTAAATGGACTGCGGTCCCTTTCAATGAGGTTTGCAGGGCAAAGAACCAATTCAGTTCGCAAACAGACCTCCTGGTTTGGTTTGTGGGTTGGCCACGAACCATGAACCAAACACATTTTCCCTGTTTGTGCCCACCCCTAATAAAGATTAATGTATTGCCAATACTATTGTTTTTATTCCTGAATAGTCTTTTGATTGTGAAGGCAGTTATAGGCCCTGGTCACACTGGAGGCTTTGATCTGCAAGAGGGACGGATCAGGGGGGGGCATCAAGCAGGCGCGATCACACCGCAGCATCTGGGAAGCGGCACGCACCCTTCCCCGATCCGTCTCTTCCGGCCGAAGATGCGGATAACCACCCCCCCTACAAAACACTAGTACTTACCAGAAAAGCTGCAGCAGGGGCGGCCGTGTGATCGCTGGCACGCCTGTCTCTCCCGCAGCATGCGAGGTCCTGCCAAACTGCACATGCACATGCATGCGCAGTGGGCTTGCCTCGCTCTCCGGTCCGTGGCTTCCCCCTGGCATCTGATCATGCCGGGGAGGAACTGCGCGTCGGCTGGGGGGATCTGTCTGATCCCGCCGCCGCGCTTCTCTTTTGATGCGGCTCAAAAAAGCCACACTTCAGCTGCACCTTTCCCCCCAGTGTGATGGGGGGCCTCGATATGTGGCAAAACTGCTCCTGAAGTTTATAGGGATGGATAAACCGTCTAGAATCATGATGAAAACCCTTTATTAACCAACAGAAAAAGTTTTTAATATCTCTATTGTTAACGTATTATAAGGTTGCTAGGCTATCAGAACTAGGTGACTGGTTTGTTACTTGTTACTGGAATCCTGTTAGAATCCTTCATTAAGTAGCCTAGTTTGATTTTAAGAATGATATAGAGGTCCTCAGGTTACCTTACCTAAAGACCATCATAATTTGGGAACAGTTTCAGTCCTGTATCAGTCTTTTTATTGTTTCCAAATAGAACATCTAGAAATTTTCAGCTGCTCGAGATTATATATCAATGAGCTTCTAGTGTAGAAAGAAAAGGAAAGAAAGCAGTTTTACATCTGGGTTTGTCGGTTTTTTGTAACAAACACTTACTTGACTCTTTTGCTGTGGGAGATGTATATAAGTTGACTACTTAACAGGATCTTTTTAGAGATGGGCATTTCCTATCATATGAGAAAATTATAGAAATAATGGACAGAAGACCTATAATTTTTCATTGTTTGTAACTTCACCATATTTGATTTGAATAGATGAGAACTGTCCATATTAAAAAGTAAGACAGAGCTTGTGAGAACGATGGAGGATGGCTTATCTAATAAGATAGTATTGAATACTGTCTAATGTTGTTGAATCTAGATCATTTTCATGACTGTATGAGGAAAAGATATTGCACTAGAGATACCACAAACTGACACTAGATTTGGAGAAATGTTTGGTCAAGATTAATGTCAATAAACGTGAAGGAAAGCTTTATCAAAATACAGTTTCTGTGGTATCTTGTATCATATCAAAGATTTATTCTAATTCTGTAGACATAGGTTGGAGGTGTAAGGCTAACAAGATGGATCTTCACATATTTTGGAATTGTCCACAGATTAAAAGGTTTTGGTCTGTATTATAAATGAGATTTGTATAATATGACAGATTATTAACTATGAATCCTAAAGAAATATTACTATGGTAGCTGAGAGGGATGGGGGAAGAATTAGACATAGACATTTTCCTTATTTTGTTAATAACAGCTAAATTTTGTGTAGAAGCAACATGCTATAAAAATAAAATCCACTGTTGATTGAAGAACAGTCTGCATAATGCCTCTGATAGATTATTAGAGTAATGGTCAGTGTTCATCATGTATTGGAATGATAACTTTCAGGCTGTACCCTATGTATTTCTGAGTGGTAATGAAATCAGTGACTGTTTTTGTATATATGTGTTTGATATTTTTTGCAAGGTCATTATATATGATTTGTATGCTAATTAGAAGGTTTTTTTTAGACTATAGTAATATACAAACTATTGATTTTAAAAAGTTGGCACAGAACGTGTTGGAGGTGGGGGAGGAACATAGCATGTGGGAGGAGGAAAAAATGGGGAATCGTCATGCGTCAGCCTGAACCCCAGCTTGACCTCCAGTTGGAACAGAGCAACAAACAGGATGCTTTAAGAGAAGGGGTTTGCTCGGGTGAAACTGAACTTTAGGGAAGCAGCAGTGAATCGGCAGAAACCAGCACACAAGAAAAATTGAAGACTGGCTCATTGAAAACAGGTGATGCTGACTCACCAGCACATTCCAGCCCAGTCTCAACAGATGAAGGCCAGATGGTTACTATCAGTCCTCCCGCGTCACCCATGCTCTGCGGAAGGAGATGGTGAAAGCTTAGAGCAGAGCTTCAAGAAAGAAGGCAGAGCGCATGCCTCCTAGGCTGTCACCAGTTGCTTGAGGGTGATAAGTAATTGCAGGACTGCTTCTAAGTATCCAGTTGTCTCTGCCCATGGAGTGCCTTTCGTTCCTCACCACCTGCCTTTTTGAGAAGGAAAAGTTCTACATGTGATGTTTTCAAGGGAGAGATTTACTTCCAAGTTCCACAAAGACAAGACTGGGACCATATAGTTGCCCTCCATCCCTCCAGCTGGTGGTAAGTGAAGAAGCAAGCAGGTGGGCCAGGGGACAGCTAAGCTTGGTGGGGCAGTGCCCATTTGATCCAAAGGGCCAGCATCCCCTGCTTCCCTCATGGATAGCTCACCTTCCCCAACAAGCTCTAGTCCCATACTTGTTTGTATTTTCCATTGCTTTTCCTGCACTGCTTTTTGTATTCCACCCTCCCTTCTCCTTTTTTTATACCTCCCTTTATCAGCTGCTGTCCTGTCTTTGATCATTCATCTGACAGTAACACATGCAGTATACATATTTATTTCATATCTGGTTCACTTGCAAAGGAAGGTAAACGTGAGGATGTATCTAGCTGAAGTTATCGAGGGAAAAAGTAGAAAGAAAGTCCCGATAAGCAAAAGCTTATTTATGTAATTTCCCATCAAAATATCTTCTTACATATGTGGACAACACATGCTCATAAATGATGTATAAGCACAAAAGTTCATCCCAGATACTCCAAAGCACTTCCATGGAAATAAGCCTTTCATGGGCATCTGCTTGGCCACTACATGAAATAGGATGCTAGATGAGGCAGACCATTAATCTGATTCAGCACAGCTGATCTCATTATCTTGTGTCCTTAAAACCTGATAATATTAAATTACATCAAATTACATTACACTACATCAGCGGATCCATCTACATTTCAGGATAGCAGAGATTTTATGCCCAGTTACTACTCCAGTATCTTAGAATCCTGTGAGGGCCGATGGGTTACTTCTGAGAAACAAGACAAGTAAGGCAACATAAACAGAACCATGCCATCATTTTACATGCTTTTCTGCAGAGCCATTTCTAATCTAGACAAAGGATTGGTAAGATTTTTTTCATCACTAAAATTAGACAGGTACTATTGGGGCTTCGAAAGCATTTCCTTTAGTAAAAAAAGGATTGGTTCATGGAAATTCACTATGTATTTTATATTTGTAGTTTCCATTTGGGACTCTGGGTGTCGCTGTTCACCAATAAGGAAATGTTTTTCCCCTAAAAGATCCAGTTAATGAAGCACTGCAGTTGAAGACACAAGAACAAAATAGCGGAGAAATCAGACCTGAACTGGCATTACAGGGAATGAAACAGTAACAGCATTTATTTTACAAATAATCTAGAGGGACCTCCTTTCCTTTGAATCAGAACCAGAAGAACAAGAATCCCTTACCTTGCTGTAAGGAGATGGGAGAAACACAGGAGCAATGGAGCAGCATCAACAAAGGCACCCTACAATACCTAATCACACTGCTTGTGTGGAAGGCAGTTTCCGGGCAGATTCACTATTCCATTCCTGAAGAGATGCAGAAAGGCTCCTTTGTGGGGAATATTGCAAAAGATCTAGGAATGGATGGAAAGCATCTTTCAGAATATGGACTCCGGATCGTTACCAGGACAGGTACGATTCAGTATTTTGCTTTGAACTTCAACAGTGGCATTTTACAAACTTCAGAGAGGATAGACAGAGAGGTGATCTGTGGACAAGCAGAGAAGTGTACCTTGAATTTTCAGGTTATTATTGAGAGGAAATTAAAGATTTATGGAATAGTAGTGGAAATTCTAGATATTAATGATAATGATCCTCACTTCCCTCCATGGGAAGAGAAGCTGGAAATCAGTGAGACATCTGCATTGGGGTCCCATTTTGACCTTCCTCAAGCTGAAGATCCAGATCTAGGTATAAATTCAGTGCAGAGCTACCAACTCATAGGGAGTAACCATTTTTCTCTGCAAGTCCAAGTGGATGAAAATGGCATTAGACGCGCTGAATTGCTGTTGGATAAACCTTTGGACAGGGAGGAACAATCAGTTCATGATCTGATCCTCATAGCTTCTGATGGGGGAGATCCCATGAGATCTGGCACTGCTCAAATCCACGTAATTGTTTTAGATGCAAATGACAATGCTCCGGTTTTCAGCCAAACTGTCTATGAAGCATCAGTCACAGAAAATATTCCTAAAGAGTCCACAATAGTTACAGTAACAGCAGTTGATCTAGATGAAGGAATTAATGGGGAGATAAAATATCTATTCCATAAAATTACAAATAAAATTTTTCAGACATTTATCCTTAATTCTACAACTGGTGAAATAACTCTTGCAGGAAACCTTGATTATGAGGATTCATCCTTATATGAATTTGAGGTACAAGCCAAAGATGGGGGAGGCCTGAGTGACAAATCAAAAGTTGTGATTTTCATTATGGATTTGAATGACCATGCACCTGAATTAGAGGTAACCTATCTCACCAGTCACATCCTCGAGAACTCACCAATTGGAACTGTTGTTGCCATTCTAAATGTGCAAGATAGTGATTCAGGAAGCAATGGGGAGATCACATGCTCCATAGATCCAAGCCTCCCTTTTCAGCTGAAAAAATCCATGGATAACTTTTACAGTTTGGTGACAGATGGCGTCCTGGATAGAGAACAAGTGGCATCCTACAGTATCACCCTCACAGCTACTGACCATGGGATCCCTCCTCTTTCAACAGCAACTGTGATAGGTTTGAGCCTTTTAGACACAAATGACAATCCTCCCCTCTTTGCAGAATCAGCATATACAACTTATCTCCTCGAGAATAATTTGAGAGGGGCCTCCATCTTTTCCTTTAGAGCAAATGATCCTGACTGGGAAGAGAATTCCAGAATAACATATTCCACCATCACTGGACACGTTCAATCTCTTCTGTCATCATACCTCTCTATTAATTCTGAAAGTGGTGTTGTCTATGCACTGAGCTCTTTTGACTATGAAGAGATACGGGAGATCAACTTCTGGGTTAAGGCCCAAGATGGAGGCTCCCCACCACTCAGCTCCAATGTCTCAGTGACTCTCTTCATCCTGGATCAGAATGACAATGACCCCCAGATCTTGTACCCTTCTACCCCCACTGATGGCTCCACTGGAGTCGAGTTGGCTCCTCACTCTTCTGAGCCTGGATACCTAGTCACTAAAGTGGTGGCAGTGGATGCAGACTCTGGCCAGAATGGCTGGCTCTCCTATCAGTTACTCAAGGCCACAGAGCCAGGGCTCTTCTCCATAGGACTACACACTGGAGAGATCAGGACAGCCCGCTTCTTTCTGGACAAGGATGCTCTCAGGCAAAGCCTGGTGGTTTTAGTGAAGGACAATGGGCAACCCCCTCTTTCTGCCTCAGTCACGGTCACTGTGGTGTTGGCCGACAGCATCCCTGAAAGCCTCTCTGATATTAGCAGCATCTCAGCTCCTGCAGACCCCCAGTCGGACCTCACCTTCTACCTGGTGGTTGCTGTGGCTTTTGTCTCCTGCTTGTTTTTCACCTTCCTCCTTGTGTTGTTGGCCATCAGGGTGTACAGATGGAGAACTTCTCAGCTGTGTCATTCTGGGAGTATGAATTTCAATGGGGTTCCAGTCTCACAGTTTGTGGGTATTGATGGCGTGCGAGCTTTTCTTCACTCTTATTGTCAAGAGGTTTCTCTCACCACAGACTCTAGGAAAAACCAGTTTTGTAGTCAACAGACCTGTGACACAAATGATCCTATCCTAACTTTTGAAGATTTAAATCTTAACAATGGAGACCAAGTAGTCCAGGTGAGTTGTTGAATATGATTTTCATTTACTGTATTAATCTTGGGAGGGATTTCTCATTGGATTGTTCCGTTTGTTACCCTGAAGATCAATGAAGAAACCTGAGTGTTTCTGTTCTTATTCATAGAGCCGTGTCTGTGGATTTCTTTGAATTAGTTTTTAAGATTCATCAGTAAAAACTCCCTTGTTATCTCAGAACTGCACATGAACTAAAAGGCTTTTCAGTGCTTCTGTCTTGCTGAAAGAAAGTTTTGTAAATAATATTAAATATGAGCAGCAATTAGAGAGCTCATACTAGCTCTTGTGTCTAAGGTGCCTGCTCCAGTTCTGGCGTTGAAGTCACCGCCTAGTATAAAATGTGAACTGGGAAACTGGGAAGTTAAGACTTCAATGGAGGCTCCCAGAGAATCCCAGGAACTTCCGATAGGCTTATACTTAGAGTTATTTGGAGGAATATACACATTAATTCATATAACATTACCAAAATTAAAACCTTTGATTAGTATGGTTTGAAAATTACTCGGGCAACTGTTTTCCAATACTTGTAGTTCAACATCCAAATCTACTGTTATAAAAGTTGCCAATCCTCCAGAACCCCAACCTTTTGAACGGGATTTAACTGCGGGGACTTGTAAGGTCCTATAACCCTTAATAGAGAAATAATATTAAGTAAATTTACATGTATATCCTATTGTATTATCGAATCACTCTACATCCATTACTTGATTGCAGTCCTCAGTGAGTTGCTAAGTAGGTCAGTTTTATTCTCCTTTATTGCAAATAAAGAGGAAAGCTAGATGAAAGCCAGTAAGTTTGTTCCAGATACGACTGAGGTGCTATTTGTTGATAATATTGCCAGTGGGAATTTGTAGAGTAGGCCTGTACTGGTCATGAGTTCCCTTTCTCTTCAGGAGCAATTTCAGGCTTGGGGTGCTGTGAGACCCAACCCTAGAATTAGAAGCACGGGTCTCCTTTGTCTTTATATGGTACCTTTAACTGGCTTCAGAGGGTGTGTCAGTTGAGACCTGCCCTTGAGAGAGGTGATTTGATTGTCCGTGCATTGATTACATTGCTAATTGCAGTGTAGTCTGCATAGGGATACCTTTGAAGCCTGTTTAGAATATTAAATATTTTGGGGATATAGCAGTAAAGCTGGTTGCAGAAGTCAGTTATAGGGACCACATCTTATCCATTTGGGAAGATTTTTGCTGGCTGTCAGTTTTTTTATGCTGGTTATTATCTATTTCTAGGGTTCCCAAATCCCCCCAGGGGGCGGATTTCCCCCCGCTTTCAAGGCCCGATTCCCACTCCCGTGGAATCAGGGCCCGGGGGAAACCCCACCCCCGCGTGCGCGCCACCCGGAAGTGACGTCGCATGCTGGGGGCGGGGCCACACCATTTGAGGGGAAAACAAAGAGTGGCTGCCATTTGAGGGGAAAACGCTTTGTTTCCCCCTCAAATGGCATGGCCCCGCGTGCGACGTCACTTCTGGGTGACGTGCGACGTCACTTCTGGGTGACGCGCACGCGCGCACGATTTAGACGCCAGCCGGGAGCCCCCTGCTCCCGGCCAAAATCCATTTGGCAACCCTATCTATTTCGGTCTACACCGTGTGGAACTATGGTATCTAAAGGAATGCCTTCTCGCCCATGACTCTATCCACTGCTTAGAATCATGTCCTTGGCACCTATGTTGAGTGCCCCCAATGGAAGAATCAAGGAGGATGAGCACAGAGATGGTCCTCTTTTGGCACCAAGAGTATGGAATGCCTTGTCCACTGTTTATCACATAGGACCAGATTTGCAGTCTTTTAGGCACTGTGTGAAAACATCTTTATTTTCCTGAGCATCTTTGTAACTGTGTCTGTCCCCACCCCCCACAGAATTTTATCTACCCCCTCCTACCTTTCTATTCTTGCTGTTGGGTTTTTTTAAAAAAAGTTATGATGATGCTTTTCATGTTTTTATTTTTATCTGTTTTCAGTAATTTAGATTATTTCATGTGCTGGACTGTGTAATGTCTGCATATTTGTGTGTGTGTGCTTTTGTTTTTAAATTGATTATTGCACATGAGCAATAAATACATATTGGAAAGTTATTTTAGGAAGATGGTGGTAGGTTGCACCATGAGAGGTAAAGTAAAACCAAACAACTGGATGTCTTCAACAGAGCATCCCCCCTCCCTTCTTGTAATGACAATCTTTCATTTTTTTAAATGGAGTATTGGGTACTTCCTTCCATGTTCCTAAAAACTTGGAGTCTGTGAACTGAATTGTAGGGTGTGTGTTTTCTCTCCATCAATCCTCATTTTCTACCCATGATGTTTAACAATTTCCCCCCTTATTTCTCAATAGGAACTTGAACTTCACGTTTAAAAATTTTTCACAATGTACTGTGTTTTTTTTTCAA
The DNA here is from genome assembly GCF_001447785.1 of Gekko japonicus. Lineage (NCBI taxonomy): Eukaryota > Metazoa > Chordata > Lepidosauria > Squamata > Gekkonidae > Gekko > Gekko japonicus. The sequence continues at coordinate 704,055 of NW_015165855.1, read as the reverse complement.
GATTCTGTACTTCAGATTTAAATTTTTTATTGCTAAAGAGTAGATAAAATTATGTACAACAACTGCTGAAATTTTATTTTTTAGAATTAAGCAGCTAATGAGAAATACTTAGAAAATAGGAAATGTATGTGATGCTTTATGCAACAATCCTATATACAGTTACAAGGAAATGTTCCATTGAACGCAACTGAGTTTAGATCTGAATTTAGGACTGCACTTCATGTCAGATATTATAAAACTGCAGCTGAATATTCTTACAGTGTGCTTGGCAATGAACAAGATGCCCACTTTACTCACTTTCTCAAACTGCAGGAATCTCAAAGGATCTCTGTCATTATAACTTCCTTGACATCCCAAATCTCTTTGAAAAAATATTATAGTTTAAATGTATAGATAGCATATATCATCTGATGTATTTGTTGCTCAAAAATCTGGTTCATCAAATTGCAATTTTCACAAGCTATATTTCTTGTAAGTGTATATCTTCTAGGTATATTAATTTTAATGGTCTCTCCTTGTGCTACATTCCTGTGCATATTTTAAAACTTAATAGAAATACCATATGTTACTAAGAAATCCAGAAGTGCCATGTTTTCTGCTGTGTACACTGCAACCAACATACAGTCAACTAGGCTGTGAAGTGGAAAGTCTATGGATCTCTCCTTAATAAAAGCATGAATATCTGTCTGGAACTTTACATCTTGAAAACATGTCCATTTGATGGAATATATGCTAAACAGATTGAGCAGAAAAAGCAGGGAAGAGCTGTTCTCCCAGTGAACTCAGAGTGTCGCTGTTGGACAAGATGGGAATAATATTAGATCATTAGTTGAGGCTCCTGCAGTATTATCCGTCTGTTACACAGAAAAGGAAAGAAGAAGGAAACTGCTTTATTTTAAAAGCTCCCCCAGAATTGAAATCCTCTTCCTTTCTCGGGGCCATCAGGTAATAAGAACTAAATTTCAGTTTTCTTACAGCCAAGCGATGGATTGCTTACAAATATTAGACTCTGGAAAGGCAGCTCTGAAAATGAGGGTGATGGAAATTAAACACACAGAAAGAACAAGGGAGATCAAGAGGCAAGTACTCTTTTTGTGCATATTCTTGTCTTTTTTCTGTCGGGTGAGGTCTGAGCAGGTTCGCTATTCAGTTCTGGAAGAAACAGAAAAGGGATCAGTTGTGGGGAATCTTCCCAAAGATTTGGGATTGGATGCAAGAGAGCTATCAAAACGCAAGATCAGTATTTCTTCAGAAAAGCCATATTTCACTCTTAATGAACAAAATGGCAACCTGTATGTGAATGAGAGGATAGACCGGGAAGAAATTTGTGGGAAATCACCCTCTTGTGTCCTAAAATTAGAGGCTGTTGTGCATAATCCTATGAATATCTTCCACATACATGTTTTCATTGATGATATCAATGATAATGCCCCCCATTTCCAAGAAGAAAATATCATACTTAAAGTTAGTGAATCAAGCCCACCAGGAGCTCAGTTTTCCCTTGGAAATGCTGAAGATGATGACATTGGGATCAACTCCCTCCAGACTTACCAGTTGAGCTCAACTCCTTATTTCAAACTAGATTTTAAAGAGAATGAACATGGTGATAAATATGCAGACTTAATATTGCAGAAACAACTGGACAGGGAAAAAGAACATACACTCCACTTGGTCCTTACAGCTCTGGACGGTGGAAAGCCAGCAAAAACTGGAACCACCAACATATTGGTAACAGTTATTGATACTAATGACAATATGCCTATCTTCACCCAAACTGTCTATAAGGTGAACCTGAAAGAGAATGCACCCAAAGGAACTTCTGTGTTGCAAGTTAAAGCATCTGACCTTGATGAAGGATCAAATGCTGATATTGTTTATTCATTCAACAAAATCCCAGAAAAAGTGAGACAGAAATTCAACCTAAATCCCCGAGATGGAATCATTACACTTAAGGAGATGATAGACTATGAGGAAAGTCAAATTTACATGTTGACAGTTCAGGCTACTGATGGAGGTGGTTTAGTGTCATATTGTAAAGCAGAGATTGTGATTCTTGATGTGAATGACAATCCTCCAGAAGTGGTACTTACTTCTGTATCCAGTACAGTTCTTGAAGACTCCATGCCTGGAACCGTTATTGCTTTGTTCAAAGTTCATGACCCAGATTCTGGGGAGAACGGGGAAGTCACTTGCCAATTTAGAGACCTTGTGCCTTTCCAAATAGTTTCATCTTCAGATAATTATTTCAAACTCCTCACAGATAGTTATCTTGATAGAGAAAGGGCTTCAGAATACAATATTACAATCACAGCAACAGATAAGGGCATCCCTCCTCTCTCCACATACAAAACCATCTCTCTACAGATCTCGGATATCAATGATAACCCTCCAGCCTTTGAAAAGTTTTCCTATACTGCCTATGTGCCAGAGAACAACCCATCTGGATCTTCCATTTTCAGTGTCAAGGCCTCTGACCCAGATGAGGATCACAATGCACAAATCACTTACTCAATCCTCAAGAGCAACATTGAAGACGTGCCTCTCTCCTCCTACCTCTCTATTAATTCTGAGACTGGCACCATTTATGCACAGCGCTCCTTTGACTATGAGCAATTCAGGGAGTTCCAGATTCAAGTGCAGGCCCAAGATGGAGGCTCCCCCTCCCTCAATAGCAGTACCACAATGAGAGTATGTATTCTGGATATGAATGATAACACTCCACAGATCCTCTATCCTTCCCAAGGGACTGAAAGTTCATCTTTGTTTGAGATGGTGCCTCGGTCAGCTGAATCTGGTTATCTGGTGACGAAAGTGGTGGCAGTGGATGCTGACTCTGGACACAATGCCTGGCTCTCTTTCCACCTGCTGCAGGCCACAGAACCTTCTCTTTTCACCATTGGGTCCCACACAGGAGAGATCAAAACAGCCCGAGCATTACTGGAGAGGGAAGCTGTGAAGCAGAGGCTGGTCATTATGGTGAAGGATAACGGACAATCTCCTCTCTCAGCAACCGTGACTCTGAACCTCGTCTTTGCTGAGAACTTCCAAGAGGCGCTTCCAGAAATGGACACTCAGCCCAGTGACTCAGACTATCAGTCTGATCTCCAGTTTTATTTGGTTCTGGCCTTGGCCTTGGTGTCCTTCCTATTCCTTGTGACAGTAACACTGACCATTATGATAAAACTTCGACAGTCAAAGAATCCCACCTTTCTTCAGTGCTTTATTCCCGATGCGAAGACTGGTGCCATTTTTCCTCCCAATTATGAGGATGGAACTTTGCCATATTCATACCAGGTCTGCCTGTCTTCTGAATCCAGGAGAAATGAGTTAACTTTCCTGCAGCCAACTGTCCAAGTAGCAGAAAATATCCTCAACAGCTTAAACTCCGATAATCCTCTGATGTTTAATGGGGGGAAAAAATTAGATGGTGAGGCGAATGAGGGCATGGTGAGTTTATTACCCTTTCTTTATAACTTAATTTGATTTTATATCTTCTGTTTGACGAATATTTCTAGTGGAAACTTCTCCACAAAAGATATGTACATATTAACAGGACAGAATAAATTGAAAACATTCACTGAACTAAGAGAAAAATTAACATAAAAATTAATAAGATCAGATTTGATTACTCAGTGATATGGAAATACGATATAAAGTGTCACTTTGAGCTTGGTTTCTTGGAATAATGGTATTAAGTAGAGATGGTACTAAAATAACTCTATGAATGTTTTATAGTAATATTTGATTTCCTCTTTCTCATATTCTTACTGCTAATGTTTTCACTGATACATAATATTTCCAGAACAGTTAGTTGGCATATACCCATTTTTCTCAATTATGTTCCAATGAACACTCTATGTATACTTACTGTGATGTACCATTAAATTTAGTGGGACTTACTTTTCAGTTGCGGCCAGGCAACATATTCTTTTCCTTAATTTTGTTCAATAACTGGTATTGCTTTCTGTTAGGTGTACAAAAAGACACCACTCTCCGTTGCAGTATAAAACAATGCGTGATACTCAAATTCCATTGCCTGGGCAAGCTCAGTAACAGAAACCTATAATTTTTTTAAAGAGGTTTAAGGACCATAAACAGTTTGTAATCCTATTAGGAAAAAAACCACAGTGGCAGTGGAATGCATTAAGTGAGGTATGCTTTGTATAGCCTTTATCGATTTAAGGACTGCATTTGATTCTATACCTAGAGAGTTTCTGTGGACCAAACTTCATGGGTCTTCCATAATTTGCAGACTTGTGTATTTACTTAAGCTATTAGCCCACTGCTCGTGTTCATTGTGGCCTTGAGAGGCAACTGACTAAGGACATCCTTTCGTCCTTGGGAATGAACCAGTGTTGCCTGTTGGCTCCTCTCTTAATTAATCTCCATGTTAATGATATTGCAGGGGCCTTAGCAGTGGTGTATTCCCATGCCCCTGTCTAGTTACCAGCTGAATCCTGTTGTTACTGTGCAGGTGATGCCTTCTATCTTGATCGCTAGTGAGTCTGCATAGATTGCTAGAGGCATTGCAGAACTATTACTTGGTAATAAATTGTGAAAAATGTAAAGTTATGGATTTTTCTGAGAACTTCTCAGCCCAGGCAACGCTCCTGGAAGTTGAACCATCAGCCAACTGAGCAAGGGTCCCAGTTTCTTATCTAGGTATTATTTTTCAAGCTTCCCTGTCATGGAAAGCTCACAAAGAGTGTGCTCTGCTTTTAGTGGCCAGCTCCATGGCGGCTGCTTGTCACTTTTTTTTTCTTTGCTGGGTATTGGATTGTTCCTTTAGCAATTGAAGTCTTTAGGACTAAAGTCCTGTCTCAGCTTTTGTATGGTGTGGCCATTTGGATCACTGGAGTGGCTAGTTCTATTGATAGACCTTTAGAGCTGAATTCTTCATTGTGTTGCCTCTGTAGTTTTCCAGTCGGCACTGGGCTTGGGATCAGGCGAATGCCAAGCTTGGAAGCTGGCTTTTAACTTTTATTTGAAGGTCTTGTTTTCTGAAGATGTTGGTAGTTTTCTTTCCCTTTTATGTTTCACATTGGCAGTCCAATCTTAAATCCAAACATTCTTTTTTAGGGCTGTTCCCTTGGTTCCTCTTTTGGCCCACAGGCTGCTAGACTTTCCTTTGATAGAGCACTGGAGGCATTTGACCATCAGTTGGCTCTTGGTAGGGCTTGTAGAATATGTTCTAAGTTGTTATTTGGTCTTACACCAACTCTCAATGTTCCGTCTTATTTTCATCAACAAAAAGAGCAATCCTAAGCAGGTCTACTCAAGAGTCCTACTCATCTCTATTCACTGGTTCTTACACCCAGGAAAGTGTTTTTAGGATGACACTGAAAATGTCCCAACTGGACAAGTTAAATGCTTTCCTCTCTTGTGTGCTTTAATCAGATACATCACATGTGTGTGGGTTTGGGCAATTGAAACTTTATCCTATATTGTCTTTGTGTGTTGGCTGCCCCTTTGAGAGATCTGTGGATACAACCAGTGATACTTCCCAAGGTTCCTCTTTTTTCTATGTATTTTTTGCTCATTGACACTGATCCTGGTATTGCTTAGGCTCTGGTTAAATTTCTGGCAGCAGTGACTTCTATATGAGGAATCTGTTTTGGATAATTCATTACGTAGCCTAGTTTGATTTAAAGAAAATTAGACTACCTCAGGTTATCTCAGATCCATCACTATTTGGAGGCAGTATAAATCTGTTTTATGTCTGGGTTTTGTTTGTTTACCCTTAACATCTCATTTTTATAAGAATTACTGAACTCTCTACTACTTTGGGAGATGTGTCATTATGGGAAGTATAGAAGTTGATTGCAGGATCTTTTTAAAGACGGGCATTTTCTGTCGTATGAGGAAATTATAGAATATTTCAATATTTATAACATTGTCATATTGATTTTACATTGTTGGAAATGGAGTCAGTATTAAGAAGCAAGGCAGAGCCTGAGAGGATGATGGAGCCCAGCTTATAAGAGACTATTGAATACTTTCATGTGTATATGTGGGAAAGATATTGCACAAACTGAATGGAATTGGGTTGGGAGAAAGGTTTGATCAAGACTAGTATCAATGGGTGTTAAGGAAAGCCTTGTCAAAATACGATTTTGGTGGTATTGTACATCACAGCACTTACCAAAGATTTATTTTAATTCCTTATATGTAGTTTGGAGGTATAAGGCCAACAAAGCTGATCTTATTTTGGAGCTGCCCACAGATTAAATGTTTGGGTCTATATTATAGATGAGATTTATATGACAGGTTATTTATTATGTATGAACTCTAAAAGACATTATTAGGTGAGTGGACATTTTCTTTAACTTGTTAATAACGGCTGAAGATTGTATAGCAGCAAAGGGATATATTGATGAATGGTGTGCTATGGAAAGTTGATAATGATAAAGCTGGTTACGTGTGGGCTAAATGGTGCAACTGTTGGATGGATTCATGGTTGGTTGAAAAATCGTACCCAACGAGTGCTCATAAATGGCTCTGCGTCTACGTGGAGGGAAGTTTCGAGTGGAGTGCTGCAGGGCTCGGTCCTAGGCCCGGTGTTGTTCAATGTTTTTATAAATGACCTGGAGGAAGACATCGAGGGGATGCTTATCAAATTTGCATATGACACGAAGTTAGGTGGGATTGCTAATTCTGAAGAAGACAGAGTCAGGATTCAAAATGATCTAGATAGGCTGGAACAGTGGGCTGAGACAAAAAAAAAATGAATTTCAATAGAGATAAATGCAAAGTCCTACACTTAGGTACAAAAAATGAAAGGAATAAATATAGAATGGGAGGGACTTGGCTTGACAGCAGCACATGTGAAAGGGATCTAGGTGTTCTGGTTGATCACAGGCTAAACATGAGCCTGCAGTGCGATGTGGCTGTGAAGAAAGCTAATGCAATCTTAGGATGCATTAACAGAAGCATTGTGTCCAGATTAAGGGAGGTGGTAGTTCTGCTCTATTCTGCTATGGTCAGGCCTCACCTGGAGTCCTGTGTCCAGTTTCGGGAACCACATTTTAGGAAGGATGTTGACAAGCTCGAGCGTGTCCAGAAGAGGGCAAACAGGATGGTGAGAGGATTGGAATCCAAGACTTATGAGGAAAGGCTGAAAGAGTTGGGTATGTTTAGCCTGGGAAAGAGAAGGCTTAGAGGGGACATGATTCCAGTGTTCAAGTATTTGAAGGGCTGTCATGTAGAAGATGGAGCAGATCTATTCTCTCTTGCTCCGGATTGCAAGACTAGATCTAATAGGTGGAAATTACAAGGGAGTCGTTACCGGCTAAATATCAGGAGAAACTTCCTAACTGTAAGAGTGGTTGAGCAGTGGAACAGTCTGCCTTGGGAGGGGGTGGATGCTCCTTCGCTGGATGTTTTCAAGCGGAGGCTGGACGACCATCTTTCGGGTATGTTGTAGGTATGTAGGGCTATCTTTCAGTATACTCCTGCAGTATACTCCTGCAGGGTTGGACTAGATGACCTGTAAGGTCCCTTCCAATTCTAACATTCTATGATTCTATGTGAAATCTAAACACCTGGCTAATAATACCTCTGATGGATTTATAGAAAAAGGGTTAGTGTTCATCATGTATTGGAAGGATAATGTTTAGGATACCATTGCAACCCATGTGTTTATGATTCATAATTGGAGTGTTTGGTGTTTTGTTGTTAAGTCATAATAACACGATACATCTATTTCATAGTTTTCAGAGGGATTATATAATAATTAAAAGTGTTTAAAGTTATACAAATCAGTGATTTTAAAAAGCGGTCACAGAGCTTGCTGTAGTTGAGAGTGGCACATGGCATGTGGGTGGAAGAAGAATGAAGCAGCACTCCACACAGAAGATCTGGGCCACTGTGAATGAGAACCAGGGAATTGCCTCCAAACTGAAGGTGAAGGATTATTTGGTTAGCAGAGTACTCAAGGAACATAACACAGCAGAGCCTATCTGGTTTGTGTGTGCTGACAAGAAACAAAGTTACATGTGGAGCCTCTTTATCTTTGCAAAACTAATATGAATCCTTATTGTAAGGAACTATATTCTATACAGGATAGAGTAGAGATAGGATTCTAATCTAGTCTAAGTAGCTAGGATGGATAGAGTTGCAGGAAGCATGTCCTGCCCTCATGGTCCCAAGATGGAGAAGGCTAGCATAGTGTGGAAAGAAAGTGTCAGCCTGGAAAGAACAGAGATTCCCTGAGAGTAGCAATCTACATATCAAAGGGACGGCATCAGAGCATTAAAAGGGAAGGATGATCAAGGTCCTGGCCTACCTATCTCTCTGGCTCTCTGTAGTCCCCCTCTGAAGTCTGAGGCTAAGAGACAGCACAAAGTCCTTCACTTCCAACAGAAGGGACCTAAGATGCACAGGTGGCCTTGGGCAAGCAAGAAAAAAGGTAGAGTGCACATACCATGTTTTAAAAGTTTTCATGTGACACCTCAGTGAGTGAAAGATGAGCACTGTGATTCAACCCAATAAACAAACCTGCTCCAGATGTTGATTCCGCTCCTTTTCAGAGTGTCGAAACAGGCCTACTAGTGTTGATGTGTCATTGGAGTGGCAAATGTTCAACACGACTGAACTTCCTTTCCTTTCATACTTGAGCATATGAAATGGCAGGAAGAGAGGGTAGTCATGATAGTCTGTTGTAGCAAAGTAAAACAGAAATCAAGTGGCACCTTTAAGACCAGCTAAGTTTATTTCAGCTTAAGTTTTCATGAGACAAACTTCACTTCTGTTTTACTTAACATTTAAAATATTAGTCAGATGAAATACTTTATTATTTAAATGTATTTTCTTCTAGGATTTTCGTAGTCGATATTTCAAAGGACATATTACATGTGGAACATTCCCTCACCCTCACAGTTTTTAAATTAAAATAGGAATAAATATGTTGACCACTGGAAACAGTCTGGTCCTAGTGAATAGTCATGTGACTTTTTCATAGGTATTCTGTTTTAATGTGACCTGTAAGTCAAATGGAGAATATGCAGAAATGTTGGTAACTGTGAACTTTGAACTTTTCCATTACAGCTGGGGGATTACGCACAAACTGCCAGCATGAAAAAGGAATTTTATATATCACAATTGTGTACATAAAATATATTTATGCATTTGAGATAGTTTCTATACTGCCTTTTCAGAGTCCTGCTATAGACAGCTTACTATTAAACTGTCCGTATTAAAAACTGTCCATGTTGACCAGGCAATGTACTGAAAAACTCCTTATAATTTACCTGCTTGCCGCCACCACCACCGAGTAACTGCAGAGCAGGACCGCCGGGTTGGGCCGACTGGCCATCTGGAACATCTTGGCCCATGGCATCCCCCCTCTTGATCCCACCGCGATATACAATAGGGAGTGAGTATTTTAGTTCCTAATGTATCCTGCAAGATGTGAGTTTTTGTTTTAATTGTTTTAACTTGTTCTATTTTTATTGCACTTGGTGCCTTAACTGTTTTAATCCTGTTGTGTTTTATTGCACAGTTGTGCCTATGTAAGCCGCCCTGAGCCCGCTTGCGGGGAGGGCGGGGTCTGTGAAATTAAATAAATAAATAAATAAATAAATTGCGCATCACATGGAGACTATACGTATAGACTAGGCAATGTCTGAAATACCATGGACAGTCTGTCACTTTTTTACTTGCACATTTTCCATGCTGCCCCTCACAGTAATTATAATACATGTGTCAATCCTTTGTCAAATACATTAGAATCTGCCCCCCCAAAAAAAATTGCCATTAAGGAGCAAACAGTTCTTAAAAACTGGCTTTCAAAGCAGGTGCTGATACCAGTGTTCCCTCTAAGCTGAGTTAGTGTGAGCTAGCTCACAGTTTTTTAGCCTCCGGCTCACACATTTTTGTCTTAGCTCAGGATGGACGGCTCCAGAGCACACTAATTTATGCAGCAGCCAAATTGCTCGCTCATGACTTTAATGCTGGTAGCTCACAAAGTAGAATTTTTCCTCACAAGACTCCATAGCTTAGAGGGAGCTTTGACTGGTACCCATTGGGGATGGCGGGAGGGAAGGGAGAGGACTGTGCATAACTAATCTGCAAAACAAACAAAAATTGGACATTAGCTACCTTTTATCTCACGGTGTGTTTTTATACACGGCTTTCCTCCTCTGCAAATAGGCCGTTAATGCACCAACTGATCAAACCTTAGCAAATACTGAACTGAATGAACAGCCGGGGAAAGTCCCCCCCCCCCAGCTCCTCACAACAATAGTCATTCCCATGCCTTCCTCACCAGAGTGTAGCCACCTCAACAGAAGGAAAGACTCCTGCCCCAGCTTCTCCTTTACTAGGAACAGCAAAAGCCGCACCAGCGACCAAGTGTACTTGGCCAGACCATGCATATTCACCCAGCAGGCTGGCTTCTCATTAGCCAGTGTGAAGGCCTCCGTTGTCCTTCTGAGCCTCTGACTGGATGTAAGAAGAATCCATCAACCAGGCCTCTCCATCTTTCCTTAACTCCCCCCAGGTCTCTTCCTCCTCCACTGTCACTGCACGGCTGAGGGTTGTTCTCTGCCCATGGAGTGCCTTCCCTTCCCCACTCCCTGTCTTTCTGAGAAGGAAAAGTTCTGTATGTGATGCTTTCGAGGGAGAAATTCACTTTCAAGTTCCACAAAGACAAAACTGGGACCATATAGCTGCTCTGTGCCACCCCTTCAGCTGGTGGTAAGTGAAGCAGCAGGCAGGTGGGCGAGGGGACAAGTGAGCTTGGTACAGCAGTGCCCATTTGATCCAAAGGGCCAGCATCCCCTGCTTCCCTCATGGATAGCTCACCTTCCCCAACAAGCTCTAGTCCCATACTTGTTTGTATTTTCCATTGCTTTTCCTGCACTGCTTTTTGTATTCCACCCCCTTCTGCTTTTTTATACCTTCCTTTGTCAACTGCTGTCCTGTTTTTGATAATTCATTTGATAATTCATTCATGATAATTCATAAATCATTGATATTACATCAAAAAGATGTAATATACATATTTATTTCATATCTGGTTCATTTGCAAAGAAAGTAAAACGTGAAGATGTCTCTAGCTGAAGTAATTGCTGTTGTAAATAACTTTAGATATTGTGCTGCTGTGAATAAACAGCAGGATAAAAGCCCTGATAAGCATTTTCTTATTTACATAATCTCCCACAAAAGTATCTTCTCACATAGATGGACGGCACAAAAAGTTCCTCCCAGATGCACCAAAGAGCTTCAGAGATTCTGAAATTCCACAAAACCTTGTAAGCCTCCCATGGGCACCTCATGGCCACAGCCTGAAATGGGATGCTAGATGAGGCGGTCTGTCTATCTGATCCAGCACAGCTGATCTCATGCTCTTGGGTTCCAAAGCCTGATAACATGAATAACATCAGCAGACCGGGAAGAAATTGATGTGATCCAAAAATTATAAAATTAATTCTATCTTCTTTTCAGGGAAGCAGAGATAAAGGGTTCTGTTCGTGGGCCTTCTTTGGTTGGGGAATGGAGAGAGCTGCTGAGAAATATGACCGCAAGCTATACCAACACGATAATATTTTATGTACATTTTATATGGAGCTGTTTCTCATCTAGAAGAAATCAATGTGTATTTTCTCCATTAGTGGAATTAGACAAGGAAGTCCTGAACCTTTTATTGTTGGCTCTTTGGATTTCCATTTTCACTGTGTGTTAAAAACAATTTGAACATGGGGATAAAAAAACACAATCAGTGTGTAGTTCATGTCCATGTAATTTCTAGTTGGGACTCTGGGTGTCGCTGTTCACCAATAAGGGAGAAATTACCTGAAAGCCCAGCAAGTTGAGCACCGCAATTCTTGAATATACAAGCACAAAACAGAAAGAGATCAGACTGGAACTGACATTACAGGGAAGGAAGCAAATACAACATCTATTTTCAGAACTACACAGAGGGACCTCCTTTCTTTGGATTCAGAGCCAGAAGACCAAGAATCCCTTACCTTGCTGCAAGCAGATGGGAGAAACACAGAAGCAATGGAGCAGCATCAACAAAGGCACCCTGCAATACCTAATCACACTGCTTGTGTGGAAGGCAGTTTCCGGGCAGATTCACTATTCCATTCCTGAAGAGATGCAGAAAGGCTCCTTTGTGGGGAATATTGCAAAGGATCTAGGAATGGGTGGAAAGCATCTTTCAGAACATGGACTCCGGATAGTTACCAGGACAGGTACGATTCAGTATTTTGCTTTGAACTTCAACAGTGGCATTTTACAAACTTCACAGAGAATAGACAGAGAGGCAATCTGTGGACAGGCAGAAAAATGCACCTTAAATTTACAGGTTATTATTGAGAGGAAATTGAAGATTTATGGAATAGAAGTGGAAATTACAGATGTAAATGATAATGACCCTCAATTCCATCCATGGGAACAGGAGCTTGAAATTAATGAAGCGTCTACATTGGGGTCCCGTTTTGACCTTCCTCAAGCTGAAGATCCAGATCTGGGCATAAATTCGATACAGAGTTATCAACTCACAGGCAGCAGCCATTTTTCTTTGCATGTCCAGATGGATGAAAATGGCATTAGGCATGCTGAACTAGTATTAGATAAACCTCTGGATAGGGAAGAGAAATCAGTTCATGATCTGATCCTCACAGCTTCTGATGGGGGAGATCCCATGAGATCCGGCACTGCTCAAATCCATGTAATTGTTCTAGATACCAATGACAATGCTCCAGTTTTCAGCCAACCTGTCTATGAAGCAACTGTCACAGAGAATATTCCTAAAGGATCCACAATAGTTACAGTAAACGCAGTCGATCTGGATGAAGGAATTAATGGGGAGATAAAATATTTATTCCATAAAATTACAAACAAATTTTCCCAGACATTTATCCTTAATTCTACAACTGGTGAAATAACACTTGGAGGGAAACTTGATTATGAGGAATCTTCCTTATATGAATTTGAGGTACAAGCTAAGGATGGGGGAGGCCTGAGTGACAAATCAAAAGTTGTGATTTTCATTACGGACTTGAATGACCATGCACCTGAATTAGAGGTAACCTATCTCACCAGTGACATCCTTGAGAACTCACCAATTGGAACTGTTGTTGCCATTCTAAATGTGCAAGATAGTGATTCCGGAAGTAACGGGGAGATCACATGCTCCATAGATCCAAGCCTCCCTTTTCAGCTGAAAAAATCCATGGATAACTTTTACAGTTTGGTGACTGACGATGTTCTGGATAGGGAGCAAGTGGCATCCTACAGTATCACCCTCACAGCTACTGACTGTGGGATTCCTTCTCTTTCTACAGCCACTGTGATAGCTCTAAGGCTTTTAGACACAAATGACAATCCACCCCTCTTTGCAGAATCAGCATATACAACTTATCTCCTCGAGAATAATTTGAGAGGGGCCTCCATCTTTTCCTTTAAAGCCAATGATCCTGACTGGGAAGAGAATTCCAGAATAACATATTCCATTATGGCTGGACATGATCAGTCCTCTCTCTCATCTTACCTCTCCATTAATTCTGAAAGTGGTGTTGTCTATGCACTGAACTCTTTTGATTATGAAGAGTTCCAGGAGATCAACTTCTGGGTTAAGGCCCAAGATGGAGGCTCCCCACCACTCAGCTCCAATGTCTCAGTGACTCTCTTCATCCTGGATCAGAATGACAATGTCCCCCAGATCTTGTACCCGTCTACTCCTACTGATGGTTCCACTGGAGTCGAGTTGGCTCCTCACCCTTCTGAGCCTGGATATCTGGTGACTAAGGTGGTGGCAGTGGATGCAGACTCTGGGCAGAATGCCTGGCTCTCCTATCAATTACTCAAGGCCACGGAGCCAGGGCTCTTCTCCATAGGACTCCACACTGGAGAGATCAGGACGACCCGCTTCTTTCTGGACAAGGATGCTCTCAAGCAAAGCCTGGTGGTTTTAGTGAAGGACAATGGGCAGCCCCCTCTGTCTGCCTCAGTCACGGTCACTGTGGTGCTGGCCGACAGCATCCCTGAAAGCCTCTCTGATATTAGCAGCATCTCAGCTCCTGCAGACCCCCAGTCGGACCTCACCTTCTACCTGGTGGTTGCTGTGGCTTTTGTCTCCTGCTTGTTTTTCACCTTCCTCCTTGTGTTGCTGGCCATCAGGGTGTACAGATGGAGAACTTCACAGCTGTGTGCTTCTGGAGATGTGAATTTCAGTGGTGTTCCTGTCTCACAATTTGTGGGTATTGATGGAGTCCGAGCCTTTCTTCACTCCTATTGCCAAGAAGTTTCTCTCACCACAGACTCCAGGAAAAACCAGTTTAGTAGTCAGCAGACCTGTGAAGCAAATGATCCTATCCTTACTTTTGAAGATTTAAATCTTAATAATGGAGATCAGATCATCGAGGTGAGTTGATGAATGCAAGTTTATTGTATTATTATATCTGTTCTTGGCTGGGCTTTCCAAATGGACCATTCTGTGAGTTATTCTGAAGAGCAATGAGGTGTCTCGTTATTTCTGTTCTTATTCATAGAGCACTCATTTGGTTTCTTTGATTTAGTTTTGGAGATTCATAATTGAAACTTATTATTTTAGAATGTGTATTTATTTATATCATTGGCAGTTTTCTGGAAGAAATGATGTTATATATGCCTCTTTGTAGCCATTCGATAGGAGGAATGGCATCCCAACAACTGCACATATATGAGGCTATTCAGTCCTCTCTTCATACTGCAAATATGACTTGTAAACAAAACCTTTATGAAGGCAAGATTCAAATCAAGCACTTCTGATTCTTTACTTGGTCACACCAAGTCTTAATATTTTCCAGATGTGGTTGAATGTATCTGTTTTATGTGCTGTGTATTTTAGCTTATACTTCAGACAAACTATGTTGGAAGACAGCGCTTATGTATTCGTGGCTCTCCCGTTATTGAGGATCTTTCCCATTACATCCTTGATTGCTCATTGTATATCCAACCTAGACTAAAATTTCTCTCTGGTATTTTATCTGTTTTAAGCTTTTATTCAGACCCTGTGAAGATTGTATTTTTGTTAGCTGATTCCAATGTTAATGTATCCTATAGTATGGCTCTATTTGCCTTGGCTGCAAAGAAAATATGGGCCAACGTTGTTGCCAGGGGTACTAGTTAATATTTATCTTAGTGGGTATGCTGTGATTTAATTAGCCGTTCATAACTTCGGTTTTATGGTTTTATAATATTTTCGACTGTACTCTATTTTATATAATTATCTATGTTTTATAGTATTTTTCTCTGTTTTTGGATTGTAATGGCCTATGGCTAAATACAATAAAACCCTCCTTATTATTATTAACTATGTTGGAAGAGAATGTAGCAGAATGTAGCATGAGGTTTAGGGTGGTCAGCTTCTTAATTAGTGACACCAATGCAGAAGCCAAGGAGCAGTTGGGGAAATCATGCTGTGATCATTCCAACCACAGAAGTTCAGCTGTAGGACTAGGGAAAGGGTCACAACCTGTGAAATCAAGGCATGGTCCAGAACAAAATGCTCTTCACCATGGCCCCTAATTCCAGAGAAAATGTAATCAAGAGCAAAGTAGTTGAACACAGAGAAGCATCATGGGCTGGATGAGGGCCAGTGAAATGAAACTCAATCCAGATAAGACTGATGTACTGTTAGTTGATAGCGAAGCCTACAGGGATCTTCAGAGTGAGCCTGTATTGGACAAGGGTCCACTTTTCCCTCCAGAAGTAGGTTTGCAGCGCCAAGTGTTGCTACAGATTGAAGCACAGATCTTCTTTCTAGCTTGTAGCACCATTAGCCAGCTTCGCATGGCATGGAAGTTGTGACCCTTCCTTGAGAGGTGTGATTCGCCCTGTTTCCATGCTTTGATTATACTGACTACTACAGCGCAATTTGCTTGGGGCTGTGTCAAGCCCGCCCTGGGCTCCGAGTGCAGCACCTCCCGTGACCGTGGCATCCCAAGGCGGGGGAGGTCCGAAGACTCTGGAAGTTGATGCCTGTTAAAGAATAGGGGGGAGCGTTGGGGCCTCAGATGGGTAAGGGATGGAGTTTAATGGCACTCCGTAGATCCCTCTACCTTCGTGCATCAGCCTCCCAGCTTCTCAGCATCCTCCCTGGACTCTTTCTCTCTCTGCCAGCATCAGGTAGTTCCGAGCACATCCTTCCTTCACCTGCCCCTTCGCTCCCCTCTCCTTTATACCCAGCTCCCTCTCCCAGCACCATCTCCTGGCCCCGCCTTCCTGTGATTCCTCCCAGCCCCACCCCCTATGATAAGCTCTGATGCCGTCCCTACAGCCTGGGTGTGGTCGGAGCTATGCCGGCAGCGGTCCTGTTGGCCTGGGGCTGCGCCGCTGGCATGCGGGGTCTCGTGTGTTCACGTGTTCGTCATCAGCTTCTCCCGGACACCGTTAGCCTTTCCAGCTGCTCCTCAAGGCTCTTCGCTCCACGATCGGGCTGGCCCAGGTTGTTGTGCCCCGGTGGCACTGACGGGGTCCGGCGTTGCTAGGCGTTCCTGGTCTGTGGGTCTCCTGGGTGAGTTGGTGGTCGTTGGGATCCCTGAGGGGTGTATGTTACATCCCGGGACCCTGGGACCAGGGCAGGCTGCACTTTGAAGACTGTGCAGAAAACTCAGCTTGTTCAAAATGTGGCAGGCATGGATACCAGCAAGAGTCAGTCACAGGAAGTACATCTTATCAATATGGAAAGATTTTTTTTTAACTCAGTGTTGATTTTCTTTATACTGGTTATTATCTATATAACTCTACATGGTACAGGACCTGTGGATCTTCTTCCACATGAACCTGCCCACCACTTACATGCATGCGCAGGGGCCCTATTCTTAGCACCCCCAGTGGAAAAGTGAAAAAAGATGGGTATCAGAATGGGCCTTTTTTTCTGTGGAACTCCTTATCGGCAGATGATCACCAAACAACAACTGCAGGTTTTTTAGCTATTTTCCCAGTCCTGTCTTTAATTACACCCTCTACATGGTGCTTCCTGTTTTTATATTCTTGTTTTTATATTCTTAGGATTCTGCTTCTTGTGTTATTATTTGTATGTCTTAATCACGCACTTTTAAATAGTTTAATTTCTATTTAATGTATTTGGCTTCTTGTTCCCTGTACTTTTTTTATCTGTGTGTGCTTCTATCATTTTTAAGTGTATTATAAGATGTGGATATTTTTCTGTAGAAGCTGGTTCTAAACATGTTAAACATATATGCAATCAAACAAATGGAATGGGAAATTATTTTATGAAAGTTTGGGGTGGGTTACACCTTGAATGGTAAAGCAAAACCTAACCACTGAGTATCCCCAACAGGATATTTTCAACCCTATTTATACTGACAGTCTTCTTCTGTGTTTTAGAATAGAGTACTGGGACTTTTCTTCCCTGTCCTTAAAAGTTAAGAGTTGGTGGACTGGATCTTAAAGAATATATATATATTTCTCTCCCTTAGGCCTCATCTTCTACTCATGAAATTTAGCAAAACTTTTCCTATCCCTCATCAGGACTTTAAACTTCATGTTTTTAAAAAATAAAACTATTCACCATTTCAGAATTATAAGAACTTACTTCAGGGTTTGTTTGTTTGTTTCTTTGTTTGGCTAAAAAGCAGATCAATATACATAGAGGTGACAATTGAAATTTTTATTTTTAGAATTAGCCAGCTTCCAAAACTACATAACAAATAAAAGTTATAAAACAGAGAACATTATGCTACAATACCATATATATTTAATAGGAAATGTTCCATTGCACTCAACTGCTAACTTCTTCATTTATGATTGCACAGCAGGTCATGTGGTATAAAGCTGTAGATGAACATTTGTACCGTGTGCTTGGGAGTGAACAGGATGGAAGAACGGCCCGCTCTCCTTGACTCAATTTCTCACACTGCAGGAATCTCAAAGGGTCTCTGCCACAATGACTTCCTTTAAATCCCAAATCTTTTTGAAAAATAATATTCTTTAATAGTATAAACTTTTATTCCGATAAATATATCAGTTCAAAAATCATTCATGAAACTGCAAGTCTCACAAGCCGTATTTCTGCACATGTACCTGTGTTCTGAGTATATTAATTTTAATTTTCTCTCCTTGCACGATATATTCACTGTCAACTTTGGAGGCTCTGCTTTGGGTGTCCCTGCCACCTGAGTCTAGACCGGTAGCAACCTGAGAAAGGGCCTTCTTGGTTGTGGCACCAAAACTTTGGAACTCCCTTCCCAGGGAGATTCATCTGTCTGCCTCTATTATTGACTTCTGCCAACGGGCGAAGGCCTTTTTGTTTTGTTCGACATACCCTCAATAACTGTTACTGGCAGTCCTCTCTGGTTTTGTGTGTATTTATTGAGTTATTTTATATATACACTTGATTTTAAATGTTTTAATGTTGAAATGTTTTGATATTTTGATGCTCACCACCTGGGGGACTCTTATTTCTGTGGAAAGCCAGCACAGAAATGTTTTAAATGAATAAAATAAAAAAGTATTCCTATTAGAAACACCATTCGTTGGAATGGCATTTGAAAACTTCAGGCTGTTCACTGTGTGCATTGCAACCAAATACACTAGCAGAGTGTTTTAAAATAGAATGAAAATGTACAGAGGAAAATAAGCCTGTAGATCTGTTTTATTGCAACCATGAATAGGCATTAGGGAATCTACATCTTGAAAACTTGTCCATGTGGGGCAATATATGTCAAACAGATTGAGAAGAAAAAGCAGGGAAGTGCTGTTCTCCTGATGAACTCAAAGTGTCGCTGTTGGACAAAGTTGGGAATAATATTGTATCAGCAGCTGAGGCTCCTGCACAGTATTATCCATCTATTATACAGAAGATGAGAGATGAAGGAGGCCGTTTTATTTTTAAAGTTCCTCCAGAACTGAAATCCTCTTCATGTCTCAGGGGCGATCAGGTAAAGAGAACGACATTTCAAATATCTTACTGCAAAGGGATGGAATGTTTGCAAATGCTAGAATCTAGAAAGGCAGCTCTGATGAGAGTGGTGAGAAATGAAGATAGGACAAAGGAGATCCAGAGGAAGGCACTATTTTTGCTCATATTCTTGTCTTTGTTCTGTTGGGTGAGGTCTGAGCAGGTTCAGTATTCAGTTCTGGAGGAAACAGAAGAGGGATCTTTTGTAGGAAATCTTGCCAAAGATTTGGGATTGGATGCAAGAGAGTTATCAAAACGCAAGCTTGGTATTTCTTCAGAAAAGCAGTATTTCACTCTTAATGAACAGAATGGCAACCTGTATGTGAATGCCAGGATAGACCGGGAAGAAATTTGTGGGGAATCGCTCTCTTGTGTCCTAAAATTAGAAGCTGTTGTGCATAATCCTTTGAATGTAATTCACATCCAAGTTTTTATCAAAGACATCAATGATAACGCTCCTCATTTCCAAGAGGATAATATCAGACTCAAAGTGAGTGAATCAAACTTGCCTGGAACTCGGTTTTCCCTTGGAAACGCTGAAGATGAAGACATTGGGATGAACTCCCTCCAGAATTACCAGTTGAGTTCAACTCCTTATTTCAAACTAGATGTTAAAGAGAGTGAAGACGGTGATAAATATGCAGACTTAATATTGCTGAAACAGCTGGACAGGGAAAAAGAACACACACTACACTTGGTCCTTACAGCTCTGGATGGGGGAGAACCAGTGAAAACTGGGACCACTAACATGCTGGTAACGGTAATAGATGCTAATGATAATATGCCGATTTTTAGCCAGGCAGTGTATAAGGTAAGCTTAAAGGAGAATGCACCCAGAGGAACTTCTGTGCTGCAAGTAAAAGCATCTGACAGTGATGAAGGATCGAATGCTGAGATTATTTATTCTTTCCACAAAATCCCAGAAAGTGCCAGGCAGAAATTCATCCTGGATCCCCAAGATGGAACAATCACAGTTAAGGAGATGATCGATTATGAAGAAAAACAAAGTTATGTGATGATAATACAGGCAAGTGATGGGGGTGGTTTAGTGACACATTGTAAAGTGGAGATTGAGGTTTTAGATGTGAATGACAATCCTCCAGAAGTAGTTCTTACTTCTGTATCCACTCCAATTCCTGAAGATTGCATGCCTGGAACGGTTGTTGTTTTGCTGAAAGTTCATGACAAGGATTCTGGGAACAATGGGGAAGTCACTGGTCAGCTGAGAGACGTTGTACCTTTCCAGATACTTCCATCTTCAGATAATTACTTCAAGGTCCTCACAGATAGCTATCTTGACAGAGAAAAGATTCCAGAGTATAACATTACAATCATAGCCACAGACAAGGGAATCCCATCTCTCTCCACATACAAAACCATCTCTCTACAGATCTCAGATATCAATGATAACCCTCCAGCCTTCGAAAAGTCTTCCTATACCGCCTATGTGCCAGAAAACAACCCATCCGGATCCTCCATTTTCAGGGTCAAGGCCTCTGACCCAGATGTTGATAGCAATGCACGAATCACTTACTCCATCCTCAAGAGCAACATTGAGGCCCTGCCTCTCTCCTCCTACCTCTCTATTAATTCTGAGACTGGCACTATTTATGCACAGCGCTCCTTTGACTATGAGCAATTCAGGGAGTTCCAGATTCAAGTGCAGGCCCAAGATGGAGGCTCCCCCTCCCTCAATAGCAGTACCACGGTGAGAGTATGTATTCTGGATCAGAATGATAACATTCCACAAATCCTCTATCCTTCCCAAGGGACTGAAAGTTCATCTTTGTTTGAGATGGTGCCTTGGTCAGCTGAATCTGGTTATCTGGTGACGAAAGTGGTGGCAGTGGATGCTGACTCTGGACACAATGCCTGGCTCTCTTTCCACCTGCTGCAGGCCACTGAGCCCTCTCTTTTCACCATTGGGTCCCACACAGGAGAGATCAAAACAGCCCGAGCATTACTGGAGAGGGAAGCTGTGAAGCAGAGGCTGGTCATTATGGTGAAGGATAACGGACAGTCTCCTCTCTCAGCAACCGTGACTCTGAACCTCGTCTTTGCTGAGAACTTCCAGGAGGCGCTTCCAGAAATGGACACTCAACCCAGTGATTCAGACTATCAGTCTGATCTCCAGTTTTATTTGGTTCTGGCCTTGGCCTTGGTGTCGTTTCTATTCCTTGTGACAGTAACACTGACCATTATGATGAAACTTCGACAGTCAAAGAATCCAACCTTTCTTCAATGCTTTATTCCTGATGCGAAGACTGGTGCCATTTTTCCTCCCAATTATGAGGATGGAACTTTGCCATATTCATACCAGGTCTGCCTGTCTTCTGAATCCAGGAGAAATGAGTTAACTTTCCTGCAGCCCACTGTCCAAATAGCAGAGAATATCCTCTGTAATGTAAAATCTGACATTTCCCTGATGCTGAATGGAGAAAACCATTTAGAAGATGATTCAGAGAATGTGGAGAAGGTAAGCTCTGTGTTTTGAATCACTAACATACCTTACACCTTGGTAATTATAGGCACATTGTCAGAGGCAGTCATCTAATTTCTTTCTGATTACTTTCCGATTAAATCATCTAACTACTTTCATTTGATTCTGGCCATCTAGTAAAGTGAAGTTGTGTAGAAATACAAAAAAGTCCACCAGGAAGATGATAATAGAATGATAAATTGCTAAAATCTATCATAGACAAAATAAAAACTAAAACAGTTCAAAGTAAAGATTTTAAAGTAATCTGTTGAGGGCTCTTCATCATTTTTCTACTGAGGAATGATGTGAGTACTAGAATTGCCCTGTCAGTGTGTTATAAATTAATTCACTAGGGTTGGTCCGAAAATGTGCAAATTCTTTAATCTCTGTTGCACTGTAAATTGTTGTAGTTCACCATTAGAAGGCCAGCATTCAAATGGGTGTGAACACAGTTCTGTTTAACAGGCAGAACAAATGGATTTTTGGAACAACTGAGCATTGAAGTATCAACTCAAGTTTGGAGATATCAAGATAGTAAAAACAATCAAGTATGTCTCTGTGTGTGATTTTGTGGCAGATGGTTTTAATGTGCTGTTGATCATTAGGTTTTGTCTAGAATATTATAACCTCTGTTTTGTACTTACACTAGAAATAAGGCCCGTTGTGGAAATAAATACAACGGGATCTAGAAAGAGGCTCTGGGAGAGTGCTCTGGCTTTGGGCAAACAGTGTCAGTCTGCTTTTAAAACATGAATCTGGGACCTGCACACCACCAGAATACAGCAGATTCCATATGCAACTGACATTCCAACTGCCTTGCGGGGGGGGGGAGTTTGAGGTGTGGAATGGAGTGAAGTCCAATCAGCTTCCATATGCAAAAGACCAGGTTGTCGCAGCAGTTGTGGTGTGGGCGGGACCCGGGCTTTGCCTTCTGATTGGTGGCGATATATGCTGAGGAGCAGTGCCATCAGCCATACACTAAGGGAGTGCATTTTAGAATTAGAACTTTGGCACCCACTATTCAATTATATATAAGGAGAGATTGGATCCTGTGCTTGTAAAATGAAGCAATTTTTGCAAAAACAAGACAATTTTTGCTAATGGCTTGTTGTCATTGGTATTAGCAAAGACACAGATAAACTATCAGTGTATTTCATAATCTTTACAGGGCATAAATTGTAGGTTCTCTTTAGTTTCGTTATAAATAGCAAGGCTTGCCTGTGCACTAGAATCTTTGTGCCTTTAATTCAGCTGATGCAACCAGGGCAGTGGCCATGGTTGCTGATCAGCAGCTGCGACAAGAGTAGGGTGATGTCCTTATTGGTAGATGGTGTGAGACATCACTGCAGAGTCTGCATGGTGTTGGTGCACAGATGTTGATGGCCAAGCTGCCCTGAGCTGATGTTGATGCCTGCTGCCACAGAGGGCCAGTCTGGCAAGCATAAAATGTACCTGGGAGGTGTGTTTTAAGTGGCAGACATCTCATTTTGGTTGGCAACTGAATCATGTGGTTATTTTGATAGTCTGCCTTTTAGGAGCTAATAAAAGAACGGCCAAGGACTGAATATATTGCAAAACAATCCTGTGCTGAGTTACCCTTGTCTTAGCCCATTGACATAAATGGGATCTTTGAATAGGATTGTACTACTGGCTATAAGCAGAGGATGGACTGGGCCTTTATGGCTCAGGAATGAGCTGAGGAGAGCAATTACAGCCGAGGCTGCTCAGTTCAGATCCAGTCAGAGGCAGTGATGATGATGATGGATGTAGAGTCACTTGCTGCCACCTCTTGCACTGCGGGCCAAGTCCCGCCGATTAGCCTTTGTGGCTTGTTCCTGGCCACCAGTGGCTCTCCAGGGCAGCAGACTATTGATAATTAACGCAACAATCCTGAGTCCGAGATATTCGTGTTCTTCTTACCTCAGCAGACAAATGGATGAAATTCAGGAACGTGACAATCGTGATACAGAGCCTTCATTAGGCCTTCCATAGCTGTGCAGAAGAGCACATTTCGGCAGAGCACTCTCTCCCACTGGCTGATCTGCCAAACTCTGCTCTTGAGAAGATATAGCTGCCAAAACTCTTTATGAACATTGGTAGTGCAGGGAGCTGTGTTGCATTGGACAGACTGTCTTCAGGCAAATCTCTTCTTTACCCTCACCTCCTTTTATGAATGGGAATAAGACATTAATCACCTCTATCTGTAGAGTGTTCGGAAGCCAACATAATAAAAATCTGAAGTGGCATTTGTATCTGAAAGTACGGTGGATCCAACTTTCTTTTCTTGACCCTGTAATTTCCCCTTCATTAGAATGGGAGAAATGTCCAAGCCTCAATTTTTGTCTTTTTGACACATATTTATGTGCAGGAAGCCCACCAGCCATCTGAAATGCCACCATGCATTCTGTCACCTCAGGACTCTACCATCTTATTGTACTGCACGTGTGGTTTACCCCCGAGAGTGACCTACATCCAGTTTCTGAAGTCTGAAATCTGCCTGGCTTGTGTCCTCTCTGTATAATGTGTAGCTTGTAGTGTGAAACAGAAAACTGTTTTCTTTTGCATGTCTCTGGTAATTCTAATTTAAAACTGCATTGGATTCTCTAATGGCAGTAAAGGACCAGTTTGTGACTTAAGGTTTGGAAATTATCTGGTTTAATTACCCACAGTGTTTGATTTCTGAGTTGCTCGAACCAATGAAGTTTGGGCCCTGGGGCCATTGGAGGGGGGCAGCAGGTGAGCCCCAGTGTGGCTTTGTGGAATTCTGTAACGGCCACTGCCACTGCTTAGCATGCAGCAGGCGTATCCACTGTGCAGGACTTTCCTGTGGATTTATGCGCCATCGATATGACTAGTCCTCTCTGTCCCATCGAACGCCCACTCCCTTTACAGGGACACAGAATGGTGTAGCCAGCAGCCAAAATGAGTGGAAACCTACATAATCTCTGACTGCTAAAATAGTTATTGGCAATGCTCTGCTATCATCCAGTGGAACACAGACAGAAGAATAAAACATGGATTCTTGATCCCTTGCTGGTTTGGCTCACTTTCTGCTCACATGTAGGGATCACTGCAACAGCACCAGAACAGTTCGGGCAGGTTTGATGGTGGAGAACAGTTAATTTCACACATGGGATGACATACTGGGGTCTGCTGTTTTATTCTGGTTTTAACTGGAAGTGTTTTTAAACACCGCGCGCCGAAGAGACCGCCAAAGCTGGAGGACCTGCCCCTGCCCCTGGACACCGGAGATGGGATGCCAACCCCGAAGACCACCTGGAGGAAGAATGCCGGAGCCGGAGAACAACAGCCCTGCCACCTGGGTGCCAGTAGGCAGCCCCACCCCTGTATACTATGTGGCCTTAGTTAGGGAAAAATGTATTTGAAACTACCTGTTAACCGCTCAGAGACCCTTCGGGGTCAGAGCGGTAAATAAATCGAATGTATAAATATAAATATAAAACTATTATTGTAAGCTGCCATGAACCACAAGGGAAGGTGGGGTACAAATGTTTATAAATAATTTAATAAATAGCCTCAGCTATTCCCCCGTCACTACACTTGCTGCTGCCCCCGCATGTTAAAAACCACCTACCTCGCAGGGTTGTTGTGAGGATTAAAAAAATGGAGGAGGGGAACTCCACGTGCACCACTCTGGGCTCCTTGGAGGGACAGCAGGATAAAAACACAACAAATAAATCCTTTAAACCATGAAGTCCTTTCCTTATGGAAACAGTAAGTGTAGCCTGGCCACCTCAACAACGTTAGTCATTCTGGAATTTTATTTTTGAAACACATATCAACTATTATGTACGCAGGTATACTTTCTTATACATGTGGTTATTTAATGTTAAAAGTACTGTAGTAACAACATTTAATAGGCAACAAAGGGGGGGGGAATCTTTTATTATGTTGGACATTCTAATAAACTTATTTTAAAAACAAAAACCAAAGAGTATTTGACTAGAATAAATAGCCTCCAGAACTCTTAATGAATGACTTTCTCACGTAGAAGGAAGATGAGTAAACATAAGACTTTCAGCCATATTTTCTATTTATATAGACAATTTTTTTGCATATCAGACAAAATGTAGTTGAAAATTTAGCCTCTGGAAAACATGCCTTCAGTTTTTCAAAATCAGCAGATGCTGTTTTTGGTTGAGCCCCTTGGTGTCGCTGTTCACCAATAAGGAACGAAATGAGCTATCCAAGTCATTGCAGCATTGCTGTTCCTATACTCAAAATAACTGAGAGAATGAGTGGGGTCCTGCCATAAGAAGGGGAACGGAGGTACGTTTTGCTTACGGAAAAAAATAAGATCTTTTGAACCAGAACTGGGACTCACTGATCTACTGGAGCATGGAAGAAAAGCAGAGGTTATGGAGCTATAAGGAGGGGATCCTGCAATGCTTTCTTATGGTATATGCCTGGAAGGCAGCTTATGCACAAATCCACTACTCTATTCCAGAGGAGATGCAGAAAGGATCTTTTGTGGGGAATATTGCAAAGGATCTAGGAACAGAAGGGAAGCAACTTTCAGATCATGGACTCCGCATTATACCTGCTATAGGTAAGGTTCAGTATTTTTCTTTGAATTCCAACAATGGTCATTTACAGACCTCTGAGAGAATAGACAGAGAAGCAATCTGTGGACAGGCAGAGAAATGCATCTTAAACTTTCAGGTTATTGTTGAAAGTAAAAGAAAACTGTATGGAGTTGAAGTGGAAATTACAGATATAAATGACAATGCTCCTCAGTTCCCTCCTGGGGAACAAGAACTGAAAATCAATGAAATGTCTATTCAAGGGTCCCTGTTTCCTCTCCCTGAGGCTCAAGATCAAGATCTTGGCATGAATTCTGTGCAGAGCTACCAGCTCACAGGGAGCAGCCATTTTTCTCTGGATGTGAAAATGAGCGAAAATGGTGCCAGGCATGTTGAGCTGGTGCTGGAAAAAAATCTCGACAGGGAAGAGCAATCAATGTATGAACTAGTCCTCACAGCTACTGATGGTGGTGATCCAGTTAGGACTGGCACTGCTCAAATCAAAGTTGTTGTTTTAGATGCGAATGACAATGCACCAGTCTTCAGTCAACCACTCTATGCAGTGAGCATAGAGGAGAATATTCCCAAGGAGACCACAGTCTGTAGAGTTAGAGCTGTTGATCTGGATGAAGGCATCAATGGAGAGCTGAAATACTTCTTCAAAAAAGCCACCAAGAAGGACTCACAAATGTTTCTTTTAAACTCAACAACTGGTACAATAACAGTCATGGGGGATATTGACTTTGAGGTATCATCCTTTTATGAATTGGAGGTGCATGCTGAGGACTATGGAGGACTGTTTGACAGAGCAAAAGTTGAGATCACAGTAACAGATCTGAATGATAATGCCCCTGAATTAGCAGTTTCCTTTCACACAAACTCCATCAATGAGAACTCACCCACTGGAACTGTTGTTGCTATTTTAAATGTAGAAGATCAAGATTCAGGAATTAATGGTGAAGTCACATGTTTAATTTCCCAAAATCTCCCTTTTCAGCTGAAAAAATCTATTGGTAACTTCTACAGTTTGGTGACAGTTGATGCCCTTGACAGGGAACAGATGGAAGCATACAACATTACGATCACAGCCAAAGACCATGGGACACCCTCCCTTTCTACTACCGTAATCATTCCACTACAAATTTTAGACACAAATGACAATCCTCCCCTCTTCCCCCAATCATCCTATATCTTCTACCTCATGGAGAATAACCAAAGAGGTGCTTCTGTCTTCTCACTCAAGGCAGATGATCCAGATTCGGAAGAGAACTCCAGGATAAAGTATTCCATTATAAAAGGTCAGATGGGTGATTTTGCCCTCTCTTCCTTCCTGTCCATTAATTCTGAAACTGGAATTATTTATGCTGTGAGTTCTTTTGATTACGAAGAGTTCCGAGAAATTAACTTCCTGGTCCGGGCACAAGATGGTGGATCTCCATCACTCAGCTCCAATATTTCAGTGACTCTCTTCATTCTGGATCAGAATGACAATGCCCCAGAAATTTTGTACCCTTCCCCTCCCACTGATGGTTCCACTGGGATAGAGCTGGCCCCTCGCTCCTCTGAGCCTGGCTACCTGGTCACTAAGGTGGTGGCAGTAGATGCAGACTCTGGCCAGAATGGATGGCTCTCCTATCAGCTACTCAAGGCCACAGAGCCAGGGCTCTTCTCCATAGGACTCCACACTGGAGAGATCAGGACGGCCCGTTTCTTTCTGGACAAGGATGCTCTCAAGCAAAGCCTGGTGGTTTTAGTGAAGGACAATGGGCAGTCCCCTCTGTCTGCCTCAGTCACGGTCACTGTGGTGCTGGCCGACAGCATCCCTGAAAGCCTCTCTGATATTAGCAGCATCTCAACTCCTTCAGACCCCCAGTCAGACCTCACCTTCTACCTGGTGGTTGCTGTGGCTTTTGTCTCCTGCTTGTTTTTCACCTCCCTTCTTGTTTTACTGGCACTCAGACTTCGCAGATGGAGGAATTCTCAGTTTTGTGATTCCGGGAGTATGAATTTCAGTGGAGTCCCTGTTTCACAGTTTGTGGGGATTGATGGAGTCCGAGCATTTCTTCACTCCTATTGCCAAGAGGTTTCTCTCACCACAGACTCCAGGAAAAGCCAGTTCAACATTTCCAAGGCAAACTATTCCAATACTCTGAAAAATCAGTTGACTAGTGATCATATCAAAGCTGATGATGATTCTAATTTGAGTAGTGGAGATCTGATCATAGTCCAGGTAAGATAAGAATTTTACATTCATGAGGTTTTCTTTCATGGTATGGGCATGTACTCTGATTTCAAGGGTGTTTCTTTATCTGCCTTTGTTTTCTAGTTATTTGCAAATCTTTGCTGGTACTGTAGCTATTGCTTTGTCCATATTCTTCTTTCTGTCTCTAAAAATGTTAACATCCAATGTCTGACAGCAGGGCATGGCATTAGATGTGCTGTTTATTACTTTTTATGTTGAAGACTCCAAAGATTCTTCCACCAAGAGACAAAAGATCGAAGGGATAGAAATCTCACAAACAGGGATGTAGGGACAATTTTGCCTTAGAGATCACAATGGACTCAGTGAGTCAGCTAAGCAGAGCCAAAGTAAAATGTATGTAGATGGTGTAATTTCAGTTATACTGTTGTAGTAATTTTTATATATTGTTTCATTTCTTGGTCAGTTAGCCAGCCTATGAGCTTGAATTGACCAGCCTGGCAGGATAAAAACACTTCAAGTGAATAAATGAAATAACGATTTGTGTCTCACATAGGAAATGAGTTTTTGGACCTTGAATGACTTAGGGACAGTGTTTCTTTCAGGAGGTAGACTTACCTCATGTGTACTACCTGCATGCTCCCGGAGTTCTGTAATTAGCGAATGACCTAACAAAATCCATGAACATATCTGCCTTTTGTAGAAATAGAAGTTACGGTGGACAATTTGGATTTGGGGCTGTGGTGTACAAGGTACTAACCCTTTTTCCTGGGCTAATTTCGTAAAGTAAGACTTCTAGAGCTGCTGTTTATTCCACGAGCAAATAAAAAGTGTGGTATATAGTGCTTAAAGAGTTGGGATAGGAATAAGGAAATCCAAATTCCAACACGGGCATTGAGGTCACTCAGTCATCTTGGGACCAGTGTTCCCTATAAGATGAGTTAGTGTGAGCTAGCTCACAGTTTTTTAGCTTCCGGCTCACACATTTTTGTCTTGGCTCAGGAAGGATGGCTCCAAAGCACACTAATTTATGCAGTAGTCAAGTCGCTTGCTCATAACCTTAATGCCATTAGCTCACAAATTAGAATTTTTGCTCACAAGACTCCACAGCTTATAGGGAGCATTGCTTGGGACATATATTGTCTCTCAGCATAACTTAATCTCACAGGATTGTTGTCAGATTAAAATAAAGGAGTAGAGTACCATGTACAATGCTTTGAGCTCCTTGGAAGAAGACAAGATAAAACTTGTAAAAATGATACATGGGGGAAGGCGGGGAATGGGTTACAGTAGGGTTGCCAGTTCTGGGTTGGGAAATACCTGGAGATATGGGGTGGGGAGCCTGGGGAAGGTGGGGTTTGGGAAGGGGACAGATCTCAGTAGGGTATAATGCCACAGAGTCATCCTTCCAAAGCAGCCATTTTCTCCAGGGGAACTGATCTTGGTCATCTGGAGATCAAGTGTAATGGTGGGAGATTTCCAGGTGTCACTAGGAGTTTGGCAGCCCTAGTTACAGCCCTCCTGGCACACCTGTTGACCTCATTCCAAGTTGGGGCTCCATGGAAGAGTCATTCACAGATTTCCCGCCATCTCATCTAAAGAATCAATATCCAGGAATGAGTTTCAAGTGGAGACTGAGCAAGTCATTTGCAATTTGCTATACCACGAGGCATGATGGCCCTAGCCAATTATTTCATTTTCTGGTCATCAGCATCCCAAACGATAAATTTGCTAATCCTCTAGAGGGGAGGGGAGCTGTAAGCCAGGTAGGACCCAGAGGCAAGTAGCATGGCGAAGTCAGGCAAAGATCAGGTTCTCAAAGCAGCAGGTAATCTAAGGAAAGAAGCAGAAGCTAAATTTGGTAGGAGGCAAATTGTTTAGAATGAAGAGCAGGCCCGATGCTGAGGTTTTATAGAGCCAGGTGAAGCTGTGTTGGATCTGTGGGTCACCTGGTCAGATACTGCCTCAGCTGGTAGGGCTTGTTATGTCACCTGGGTGGCATCTCTGAGCTCAGTTATGGAGCAGATGTGTGAATAAACTCAAGCTCAGTTCAGATAAGACAGAATTGATGTTAGACGGGTTCTTGGCAAATTGGTTAGAAGGCAAAAGCTCTGTCCTGAGCAGGATTACACTCTCTTTGATGGACCAAGTTCACACTAGGCAGAGGGGCATTCTAGATTCTGCTTAACTCCTATGGGGCAGGGGTCCATCTTTCTGCTTGAAGTCATTTGGTAGGTCTACCCTTTTCTGGAAGACCATGTCTTTCAGTCACTAAGGTCCATGTCCTAGGGACCTCTAGATTATGATGATGTACTCTATGAAGACATTCCAAAACCTTCAGCTAGTGTAAAGTGTCATAGTTTGGTGGCATTTGACAAAACCATGGGCTGAACCCTTCGAGATCCACCCCACTAACAGCAGCTCATTTGTTGTGTGTGTGCGTGCCCCTTCTCTGATGCAGAAATCAGCTGGAACTGGAGGAAGGCACCGCCATTAGTGCGGCAGATGTGTGGGATCCAGCCTCATGTAACTCCAGTTCTTGAACAGCTGTCCTGGATATCGCTTTGTCTCTAGGTGAAATTCAAAGTGTTGGCTTTGGCCTTTAAAACTACATGCGATCTGGGTCTTGCATATAGGGCTGCCAGCATTAGGTTGGGAAAATCATGGAGATTTTGGGGATGGAGCCTGGGGAGGGCAGGGTTTGGGGAGAGTGAGGTATAATGCTGTAGACCAGGGGTGTCAAACTCATTTATTATGAGGGCCGGATCTGACATAAATGAGACCTCGTTGGGCCGGGCCACGTGTGTCATAAAAGGTAATGCCAGGTAGCGGAGATATAAACTTTATAAAGGATGCAAACACAAAGGTTGTTTTTTTTAACTTAAAGACATGCTTAAAACATTAGCTCTGTAAGCTGTAAAAGTGCTTTGGATTTATTGACATTCACCACAGAAATCTCATGTTCAGAGTTCTGAGTCTAGGGCCCAGATTAAAACATGAAATGGCTGAGTGGTTAAGAGAGTCTGGTGAAGCAAGCTATGATGCAGCAGCAGCAGCAGAACTGGAAGCAGGAGATGGCCAGTTCCTCTGCGGGCCTGATGGAAGCCCTCTGGGGGCCTGATCTGGCCCCCGGGTTGCATGTTTGACACCCCTGCTGTAGACTCCACCTTCCAAAGCAACCATTTTCTCCAGGGGAATTGATCTCTGTAACCTGGACACCAGCAGTAATTCCAGGAGGTCTCCAGCTACCACCTGGAAAATGGCATCCTGACCTACACATGTCAGGAGCCCCTGCTCCCATTTGATTGCCCACCTCAGGATTTAAGACCTGTTGAAAAGGACCTGCTGCAACCAATATCTTACAGAGAGGCTGAACTGGCAGGGCCTTCTCATTGCACCAGAGCTTTGGAAGACCTTTCAATACCTTTGTTTCAAAGACAATTAGCCAATTAGCCTTCAGTTAATATTTCTGTGGCCTGAGTTCCATGGGTTCGTTTTGAGTCACTAAGCTCTAGGTTCTATTCGTACTGAAATATAGCAAGAATCCAGCAATGTCTGGGGAACAGGTGAGCTAATTAGTTCCTTGGTGTAGACATGAAAGGTTCAAACTTTTGATCCTAGAATGCAGTGGTGTGGTAAAGACAGTGATTTCTTGACGCCCTCAGTATCAGGTACGTCTGTTGCTTCAGAACAAGGATCTGAGGTATCTATGTACCAGCACTAATATCCGCTGACCCAAGGATGGCCAAAGGTATAAATCTGGCACTTTGCTTTCTTAGTTCCTTGAATCGGTTACCACCAGGGGTCATTTCCTGCAGGAGCGCACAGGAGCGGAGCTTCAGCAGTAAAGAGCCCAGGGGGCAGGCACACGCAACAAGCCCCACCCTCTGCTCCCAGCAGCCCTCAGTCAGAGCAAGAATCAGCCAGGTAAGTTGCAGAGCCCCCCCCCCCCGTCCAAAACAGTCCAGTGGCACCTTTAAGACCAGGTTTTATTCAGGTACAAGCTCTCCCTCCTCTGCCAGGACAGATCTGTACATTACCCCCCCCCCAATACCCCTCCAGAACAGTCCAGTGGAGCCTGAGCAGTGAATGTTGCCTTCTGACACACTTCCGGTGATGTCAGGGGGTGTGGCATATGCAAATAAGTTATGCTAATGAGCTCCTGCACCTATTTTTCTGCGAAATGACCCCTGGTTACCACTATGACTGAAAGTGTATGGCCACCCTATTTTCAAACTAGGAACCAAGACTGGCCATTACATGGGAGCTGAAGAAGGAGAACCAGAGCAAATGGGATCGTGGGTGGGAGGAAAACAAAAACAGAGTCCCCAAGTAATGAGGACTGCAGGCATGCAGCTTCACGGAAAGCAGCTCTTTCCCCAGGTCATTCCATACAACTGAGGGCTGTATGTGAACGATGCAAAGCAGAGGTGGGGCAGATCACATGATAACCAAGTGACCCATCCACCCCTCATAGTGCACCATTCATACACTGTGCTCAGTTGCATGGAGCCGGGGCTTTTTTTGTGGAAAAAGCCCAGCAGGAACTCATTAGCATAATAGGCCACACCCAACAGCAGAAACTTATTAGCATATTAGGCCACACCCCTGACAGCACAGCTCATCGGCATTATAGGCCACACCCCCGTGTTACCAGAAGCGTGGTTATCCAGCCACACCCACCTTTTGCTTGTTATTCTGTTTACCTTGTTTGTTGTCAAAACCCAGGGCTTTTTTGTAGCAGGAACTCCTTTGCATGTTAGGCCACACACCTCTAATGTAGCCAATCCTAATGAGTTTCTGCTGCTGGGTGTGGCCTATTATGCTAATGTTCCTGCTGGGTGTGGCCAACTTGGGAGCCAGACGGAACTCCGTTCCTGTGTGTTCCTGCCCAAAAATAGCCCTGCATGGAGCTGTATCTTGAATAAACAGTTCCCAGGTAGCTTTGACTGATATGGAAGACTTTACTGAGAGAAATAGATCTGTGCATAATCAGAGGAAGTCAGAGCATATGTGGGAGGTGAGAGTTTCATGAGGAAATGAAGGAGGTGGGATCTGCCGAAGCAAGAGAGAGAAAGCAGAAGAGAGATGCAAGTGAAAACGAGCTGAGAAGAGCTGAGTTGTGTGTAATAATTCATAATAACCCACCAGATATTTGATTGTCGCATGCTCATTCATATGCATTTTAAAGGGCTGTAGTATTCAGTATTCCTAGGTTAACAGAAAGACCACTGATTTGGGAGTTTAAAAAATGAAGATACAGAAGGGAAAGGAGCATGTCTGCTGTGTTCTTTGCAAATAGCTGCAGAAGGCTAAATAAATTTTCCAGATATATATGCAATAACATTTCCACTTTCTATGCTGGGAAACATCTAAAGCTGATTTTTTTTTATCAGTCTGGTGATGTTGCTTGCTTGACATTTTTATTTTTGGTTCATGGGTACAAAGAAGGTATATTCTAAATAAGCAAAATTAGAATTTCATAGTAGCAAACATGTGTTCAGTATTCCAAATGAGATTTTTCAAGTTTCCGTTTAAGCCTCATGGTGTCGCTGCTCACCAATAACGAAGAGAACTGAAATATCCAGCAGACCAGCTCTGCTATTTTTTTCCCCAACCAGCAGAAAAAGCTGAGAAGACGCACTGTGAAACAGAGGGGCATTTGCTTAGGAAACATTTGAATGCAAGATTTGTGGAGCCAAGAAAATCATTTGTGCTATTATCGTGCTTAAGGAGAATGCCAAAAACTCAGAATTTGTGGAGCTACAAAGGAGAAATCCTGCAATGCCTTCTTATGGTATATGTTTGGAAGGCAGTTTCTGCACAGATCCGCTATTCCATTCCAGAGGAGATGCAGAAAGGATCTTTCGTGGGGGATGTTGCAAAAGATCTGGGAATGGACAGGAGACGACTTCCCAACCATGGACTCCGCATTGTCCCCACTATAGGTAGGATTCAGTATTTTGCTTTCAATATCCACAATGGCCATTTGCAAACCTCTGAGAGAATAGACCGAGAGGAAATCTGTGGCGAGGTAGAGAAATGCATCCTAAAGTTTCAGCTTATTATTGAAAGCAAATTAGAGCTTCTTGGAGTTGAGGTGGAAATTACAGATATAAATGATAATGCTCCCCAATTCATGCCAATGGAATGGAAATTGAAAATCAGTGAGACTGCTACCCTTGGAGACCGACTTCTTCTCCCCAAAGCTCAAGATCCAGATCTGGGTATAAATTCAATACAGAACTACCGACTTTCAGGCAGCAGCCATTTTTCTTTGGATGTGCAAATGGAAGAAAATGGCATTAAGCATGCAGAGCTGGTGTTGGAAAAAAATCTGGACAGGGAGGAACAAGCAGTTCATGACCTCATCCTCACAGCTACCGATGGGGGCGATCCAGTAAGATCCGGCAGTGCTCAAATCCAAGTTATAGTTCTAGATGCAAATGACAATGCACCAGTTTTCAACCAGTCAATCTATGAAGCAAGTGTCATGGAGAATATTCCTAAAGGGTCTACAGTCTGTACGGTACGAGCTACCGATCAGGATGAGGGAATCAACAGAGAGATCAAATACTCCTTTCAAAAAATCACAGATAAGTATTCCAAAAATTTTCTGCTGAATTCCACAACAGGAGAAATAATCCTAAAAGAGACCCTGGACTACGAAGCGTCATCCTTATACCAACTTGAGGTACAGGCCACTGACGGGGGAGGGCTGAGTGACACATCAAAAGTTGTGGTCTCTGTTATAGATCTGAATGATAACGCACCAGAATTAGCAGTGACCTTTGTAATCAGTTCAATCCCTGAGAACTCACCAGCTGGAACAGTTATTGCTATCTTAAACGTACAAGATAGAGATTCAGGACTCAGTGGGGAAATTAAATGCTTCATTCCCAACAACTTCCCTTTCCAACTGAAGAAATCAATAGACAGTTTTTACTCCTTAGTGACAGACAGAGCTCTTGACAGGGAACAGGTACCATCTTATAATATTACTGTTACAGCTACTGATCACGGGACTCCACCACTCCTTACATCTACTGTTATTTCACTCCAGGTGTTAGACACAAATGACAACCCACCCCTCTTTACAGAATCAAGCTATACATTTTATGTCATAGAAAATAATCTGAGAGGAGCTTTGATCTTCGCTTTAAAAGCCAGCGACCCCGACTGGGAAGAAAATGCCAGAATAACATATTCCATCGTGGAAGGAGTCATGAAAATCCCCCCTCCCTCTTCTTACTTATCTATTAATTCTGAATCAGGGGAAGTCTATGCACTGAATTCCTTTGATTATGAAGAATTCCGGGAGATTCCGTTCCTAATCAGGGCCCAAGATGGAGGCTCCCCACCACTCAGCTCCAATGTCTCAGTGACTGTCTTCATCCTTGATCAGAATGACAATGCTCCAGAAATCTTATACCCTTCCCCTCCCACTGATGGTTCCACAGGGATAGAGTTGGCCCCCCACTCTTCTGAGCCTGGATACCTGGTCACTAAAGTGGTGGCAGTGGATCGAGACTCTGGGCAGAATGCCTGGCTCTCCTATCAGCTACTCAAGGCCACAGAGCCAGGGCTCTTCTCCATAGGACTCCACACTGGGGAGATCAGGACAGCCCGTTTCTTTCTGGACAAGGATGCTCTCAAGCAAAGCCTGGTGGTTTTAGTGAAGGACAGTGGGCAGCCCCCTCTGTCTGCCTCAGTCACGGTCACTGTGGTGCTGGCCGACAGCATCCCTGAAAGCCTCTCTGATATTAGCAGCATCTCAGCTCCTGCAGACCCCCAGTCGGACCTCACCTTCTACCTGGTGGTTGCTGTGGCTTTTGTCTCCTGCTTGTTTTTCACCTTCCTCCTTGTTTTACTGGCCATCAGGTTGCACAGGTGGAGAACTTCTCAGCTGTGTCATTCAGGGAGTATGAATTTCAGTGGTGTTCCTGTCTCACAGTTTGTGGGGATTGATGGAGTCCGAGCCTTTCTTCACTCCTATTGCCAAGAGGTTTCTCTCACTGCAGACTCTAGGAAAAGCCAGTTCAACATTTCCAAGACAAATAATTCTGATACTCTGACTAATCCGTTGACTGGTGAAGTAAAAGATCCTATCCAAGCTGCTGAGGATTTAAATTTGAATAGTGGGGATCTGATCATAATCCAGGTGAGCTAAAAAAATTGTTTCACAAGATTTTCATTTTTTTCTCTCATATGTGTTAATTTCAATCACTATTTCCCATCAGTCTTTGCTCTTTGGTGATTAGCAAAATGATCTCATTATTATGTCTTTATCTAGCCTTTTCTTCATTCCTTTTGCATTTCTTGGGCTCTATTTTCTTTGACTTGTCACTGGATATTCAAAGGGGGACTTAAAAAAAAGGTTATTCCTTTTTATGTTGGGTATGTAAACATCCTCTAACTTTGTGAGGTGCTAAATCTATGTTAGGATTGTAGCAGTTTAGCCTGCAGGAATGGGTACTCAGTTGAGGTAACACTCTTATTTAAAAAAAAAAATCAGTATAAATATGAACATAAGACTAAAAACATAACTACCATATCTGAATAATAAATTATGAACAATAAAGAATATTATCTCAATTGAGTGCACATTCTACAAACTTTCTGACTGATGTTAGATTTCCCATATGGAGAATTAGAATTAGTCACCAACCTGAGGCAATCTAGCCCACAAATGCATTTCTAATTCAGTGACAGATTATGGTTTGATCCCCCCCCCCCAATCTATCAATGTGCACTTTAATTTTGGTAAGTTATATGGTAAAGCAGGCTGGTAAAGAAAACCTGTAGGCTAATACATTCGGTGAATTTAATTATCAGGATTTACCTTACAATGACTTCTCACATACTAGGCTCCCCCCACACACACACTTCCACTAACTGCCTTCATGTTTATATTCTCGTTATCACCCAGTAATCTGATCCTTATTGCCAAATATCAAAGTAATTATTCGATTGTGAGTAGGCACTTGCTCCTCTACCTCCCACTTTAAAAACTGTGTGCCCCAGATATTCCACAGAGAGGTCCATGCACATGGTGGTCTGATCTGCATGATTCTTCTCTCTCAAAACAAGTGGATAATTGTGTCTTCATAGGACCAGGTCTCCACATTGAATGCCTGTTCCCCATGTTGTCTTCTGTGCATGGTGTGGGAGAAGGACACACATACACCCAAACACGCAGGCACACACACTCCCCCTTATTGTTGTGTGAACTGGAGTTTACTGAATGTTCTATAGAAATGAAGGCAGCATTTTATCAGCTGAAACTTGTCCAGTTACAGTCATGTTACATTTTTTTCAGCACCTGGGATGGAAAGATTGCCTATCCCCTGATCTATGGGTACAAACGGACAGTAATGAATCCTTGTGGGTTTTTTTGAATTAATCAGTCAATTTTGATAACTGTTGATTATGCTATCTTGTTCAACTATTTGGAGCAATAGTTTGATGTGTGATGTGTTTGATGTATGATGTGATCCATTCTGTGATGATTTGGATCTTTAATGTCACACGAGTAGCAGAGTGATTCCACTGGGTGTTTCAGATCCTCAGCCTGGAGACTCTTCTGTAGAATACTCTAGGATCCATGCTATCACCTGTGCTGTAGAAAAGAGCAAGAGTCCAATGGCACCTTAAAAAGTAACAAAATTTGTGACGGGGTATGAGATTTCGTGAGTCATTTTTTCAGATACAGCTAGAATGTGAGTCCACCTGTCCTATATCTTGGAGAGTGGAGTGATTTCAGATGCTGGATGACGTTGGCAGGCAAATGACAATAGCAGGTGTGATTGAATTAGGTGTGGTATGCAGAGGGATAGTGGGAGTGGAGAAATCAGCATTGGTAATGAGACAGGAAACCTAGGCCTTGACTTAGTCCAGGAGGATGCATTCTCTTGAGTTTCGTTAGCAGTTGCAATTCAGCAGTCTCTCTTTCTAATCTCCCTTTGAATTTCCTTTGTAAGAGAACTGCTGTGCTGTTCAATATCTGCGCAGGTAATAGAGTTACGCTACACAAAATGGTTTTAGAAACTTGCTTGGATAAATGATAAAGGACTGTGGGCTATACTGTTGTATTTATCTTATTGTAAGTAGGATCCTATTTATGTAACTTCTGTATGTTAATACTTATGCTATACTTCAGTTTTTTCTGGTGGTTCCAGACTTCTAAAATTCTAATGCATTGGTTATTGAATGTCCCATTTTTGTGATTGTACTGGCTCAGTATGTGTAGTCCGCCTTGAGTCTCTGTGACAAAGGCAGACTATAATGTAAATAAATGTAAATAAATACATTTATAGATAATGTAAATAAATACATTTATAGATAAACAAATATAAGGTCAACAGTCGTGTTAGTCTGACCCGCAATCAACAGTCATACAACTTATAAGAATTGCTGTACATGTATTGTGCTCTGAAGCATTACAATATGATACACAACTTAATAGAATTTATAAACCAAGGTACAGCGTCGTCTCCAGATTATTTACCAACGTTTCCAAAAATGAATCTTCTATTTTAGTCGTGTGTGTCCAGATTTTTTTGTAATAAATACATTTATGACACGGATACATTATCCAGATATATTTGTCTTCAACTAAACTATGATGTGAGTCTTGTCATGGCCCAGAGCTTCAAAACCATGGCTGAATGATGAAGGGAAGCCATCTAAAATTTAATCTAGACAAGACGGGGTAGGGATGCTGGTGGTGGGAAAGTTGCTCTTATGGATGGATTTGAAGTTATGGGCAAAAAGCTGATTTTATGGGCTGATTTATCTACATTAGTTTAAAAGTCTGGACCTGGATTTGTTCCTTGAAGGTCAAGTTGGCACAGTTCCTAGGAGTGCTTTGTCTTTTATATCCAGTTAGGAAGTTTTCTGCTCTTTTAGGCTCAGTTGACTTAGATACTCCAATCCACGTTTCTATAGCATCTGGGAGGACTTCTGTAATGTGCTCTATGTGGGGCTGCTTTTGAAGGCAACCTGGAAACTTCAGTTGGTACAAAATGCCACAGCTCATTTGATAACAGCTTTGGTTACTCACGCAAGACAGATATGTGTGTGCATGTGTATATAGATATATTGATCTCCAGACTAAAATAGGCAATGGAGGGGAGGGTTTTAGTGTTCATGTACTCTTCTCCACACCAAAAATTCATTGTGGTGCAAGACATATATTTTAAAAACGGACTGAAAAGGACCCATAATTTGAAGCTTATGGGGTTAAATTTATCAGTAGAAACTTAAAAGTAGAAATTGTATATGATATCACTTTTATGTCTAATTTTTATTCAGAACTTAATCTTAAACAGATCTAAAGAGAGAAAGAATGCAGTGATCTGCAGTATAAAATGAAGACACTAGAAGCGAGTCATAATCTTAAAAATAAGGGCTGTCAAGTGGGGCTTTCAAGTCAAGAGATGAACAGAGCTGGTTTGCCATCACCCTCCTCAGCATAACAACCCAGGTCTTCCTGGGTGGTAAGGTAAAGATAAAGGTTCCCTTGCTCGAAAGCCAGTCGAATCCGACTCTAGGGTTGCGGTGCTCCTCTCCGTTTCAAAGCCGAAGAGCCAGCGCTGTCCGAAGATGTTTCTGTGGTCATGTGGCTGGCATGACTAAACACCAAGGCGCATGGAACACTGTGACCTTCCCACCTTCCCTATTTATCTACTTGCAATTTCTTGCTTTCGAACTGCTAGGTTGGCAGGAGCTGGAACTAGAGATGGGAGCTCACTCCGTCATGCGGCACCTGGGTCTCGAACTGCTGAACTACTGACCTTCCACAGCCTGCAGTTCAGCGTCTTAACCACTTGAGCCACCGCAGCTCCTTTCCTGGGTGGTGCCCCAGCCCAATAATAACAATGGCCAGTCCTGCTTAGTTTCCAAGCTCTGGAAAGCTTGGGCCAGTCTGGCCTTTATAATATTAGGAGGACTTATTATAAGGAGTAAAATAAGCAAGCAGTAAAGTAGCCTGCTGAGGAAACAGCACTGAAATGCATCCGGGAAAAGAAGGCACAGATACATATTTTGAATAATCCTCCCAATTGCTTTGTAGACATATAAGAAAAATTATCACCATGCAGTTCTTCATGTGGACTCGTGGTGTCACTGTTGGACAACAGGGGAGCATTACTGGAACACATTTACGGCTCCTGCAACTGGGTCCTTTTTATCTGATC
Source organism: Gekko japonicus (assembly GCF_001447785.1). NCBI lineage: Eukaryota > Metazoa > Chordata > Lepidosauria > Squamata > Gekkonidae > Gekko > Gekko japonicus. Next base: position 663,722 of record NW_015165855.1, on the reverse strand, counting down.
GGAAAGGCAGCTTTGTTTTGAAAGCAGATCAAAAAGGGAATTTTCTTCATTTCCTAAGGATCAGCAAATGACTGCACTGCTAACATCTTACTGCTAAGAATTTGGGTACTTGAAAATCTGAGGGGGGAAATCCCAGGAAAGGCAATGAATGAAATGAGGGTGATGGAAAATAGAAATGCAAAGACGACGAGGGAGATAAAGAGGCAAGTACTCTTTCAGTTCATATTCTTGTCATTGTTCTGTCGAGTGCTGTCTCAGCCGATTCACTATTCAATTTTGGAGGAAACAGAAAAGGGTTCGCTTGTGGGGAATCTTGCAAAAGATTTGGGATTGGATGCTAAAGAGCTATCAAAACGCAAGCTTGGTATCTCTTCAGAAAAGCAGTATTTTACTCTTAATGAGCAAAATGGCAACCTGTATGTGAATGACAGGATAGACAGAGAAGAAATCTGTGGGAAATCACCCTCTTGTGTCCTAAAATTAGAAGCTGTGGTTCACAGCCCTTTGAATGTATTTCACATACAAGTTTTGATCAAAGACATTAACGATAATGCCCCACATTTCCAGAAAGAAAATATTGAACTTAAAGTGAGTGAATCAAGTCTGCCGGGGGCTCTGTTTGTCCTTGGAAATGCCGAAGACAAGGACATTGGAGTCAATTCTCTTCAGAACTATCACTTGAGCCCAACTCCTTATTTCAAACTAGAAGTTAAAGAGAGCAAGGATGGAGGCAAATATGCAGAATTAGTATTGCAGAAACAACTGGATAGGGAAAAAGAACATGCACTCCACTTGGTCTTTACGGCTCTGGATGGGGGAGATCCAATAAGATCCGGGATAGCAAACATACATGTTACTGTTACTGACATCAATGATAATCCACCTGTTTTTGACCAGGAAACTTACAAAGTAAGCCTGAAGGAGGATACACCCAGAGGAACTTCCATAGCTCAAGTTAAAGCATCTGACAATGATGAAGGATCAAATGCTGAAATCACTTACACTTTCAGTAGCAAACAGAAATTCAACCTGGATCCACACGATGGAACAATTACACTTACAGAGAGTATTGATTTTGAAGAAAGGCAAAGTTACATGGGGATAATACAGGCCACTGATGGGGGTGGTTTGGTGACACATTGCAAGCTGGAGATTGAGGTTTTAGACCTGAATGACAATCCTCCAGAAGTAGTTCTTACTTCTGTATCCAGTCCAATTCCTGAAGACTCCATGCCTGGAACTGTTATTGCTTTGCTGAAGGTTCATGACAAGGATTCTGGGGAAAATGGGGACGTCACTTGCCAACTGAGAGATATTGTGCCTTTTCAGATTCTTTCATCATCAGATAATTATTTCAAACTTCTTACAGATAGCTATCTTGACAGAGAAAAGATTCCAGAGTATAACATTACAATCATAGCCACAGACAAGGGAATCCCATCTCTCTCCGCATACAAAACCATCTCTCTACAGATCTCGGATATCAATGATAACCCTCCAGCCTTTGAAAAGTCTTGCTATACTGCCTATGTGCCAGAGAACAACCCATCCGGATCCTCCATTTTCACTGTCAAGGCCTCTGACCCAGATGAAGATCGCAATGCACAAATCACTTACTCCATCCTCAAGAGCAACATTGAGGACCTGCCTCTCTCCTCCTACCTCTCTATTAATTCTGAGACTGGCACCATTTATGCACAGCGCTCCTTCGACTATGAGCAATTCAGGGAGTTTCAGATTCAGGTGCAGGCCCAAGATGGAGGCTCCCCATCCCTCAATAGCAGTACCACAATGAGAGTATGTATTCTGGATATGAATGATAACACTCCACAGATCCTCTATCCTTCCCAAGGGACTGAAAGTTCATCTTTGTTTGAGATGGTGCCTCGGTCAGCTGAATCTGGTTATCTGGTGATGAAAGTGGTGGCAGTGGATGATGACTCTGGACACAATGCCTGGCTCTCTTTCCACCTGCTGCAGGCCACCGAGCCCATTGGGTCTCACACAGGAGAGATCAAAACAGCCCGAGCATTACTGGAGAGGGAAGCTGTGAAGCAGAGGCTGGTCATTATGGTGAAGGATAACGGACAGTCTCCTCTCTCAGCAACCGTGACTCTGAACCTCGTCTTTGCTGAGAACTTCCAGGAGGCGCTTCCAGAAATGGACACTCAACCCAGTGATTCAGACTATCAGTCTGATCTCCAGTTTTATTTGGTTCTGGCCTTGACCTTGGTGTCCTTCCTATTCCTTGTGACTGTAACACTGACCATTACAATGAAACTCCGACAGTCAAGGAATCCAACCTTTCTTCAGTGCTTTATTCCTGATGCAAAGACTGCCAACATTTTCCCTCCCAATTATGAGGATGGGACTTTGCCATATTCATACCAGGTCTGCTTGTCTTCTGAATCTAGGAGAAACGAGTTAACTTTCCTGCAGCCCACTGTCCAAATAGCAGAGAATATCCTCTGTAATGTAAACTCTGATATTTCCCTGATGCTGAATGGAGAAAACAATTTGGATGGTAAAACAGAGAATATGGAGAAGGTAAGTTTTGGATGGGTTTGCCTCATGAGCAATTTAATGAGTACTGCTTGTTTGAATGCAGTTTGTTGCAACCATACTTGCTGCTCCTAAAAGGTCTTCCTAATTTAAATAGAACTATGATTCATTAGCATACCAGTTACTGTACAGCAATGGGCATATTCTCAAGGGCCAATAATCTGTTTAGGTTCTATGGATCTGGATGATCTAGATACATGAGGTTATGAGATAACTAGTAGTTTAGTTCAGGTTTTATTATGGCCCAAAGGCCATTCAGAAGCAGGGGAAAAAACTCTTTTATAGAATTGATTACCTGCCAAAAATCTCAGCATACATCATTAATCTTAAAATAACTAATAGTATAAAGGCTAGAATCTAAGTAGATTATATACAGGTAAACATGGCCCATATTTTCATTACAGCAAACAGAAACATTACAGCAAACAGAAACATTCATTTTTTGGTCAGCCCCTGCCAGGAAGATTTTGAGAATCTTCTGCTCAGAGAACAGTGGTTTTTTTTTATCAACCAACACAGGTTCCAGTAAATCCAAGCATACATAAAATCTACAATGGAAAATCATGCAAGCCAATGTTTCAGTCAGGTTAGCAGGGTAAGAACAGAATCTATGTAGAAAAGAACAAAAGCCAGTGTAAACACATGGCAATATTGTGGATCAGTTAGTATTGATAGATAACATTCGTATTGCTGTGGGATCATTGGAACTAAGTTGAATAGTAGGGGAAACACACACCACAGGCTTTATGCCAATGATTTTTGAAAGTTGATACCCTTTATACCATCTTTGAAGGCTTGTTTGTGATGATATTTGTTGGTACTGAATACTGGCAACTTTTTCCAGGGCTCTTATAAATCCTGATGGGGGAACTGGTGGAAATCAGCACAAAGCCTTTGGTTACCTCATTTAGCAAATTTATTTCAAAAAATAATTTTAATTCATCCACAATTCATTAGAACATAAGGACTTAAGAGGAGCCATGTTGGATCAGGCCAATGGCACATCCAGTCCAACACTCTGTGTCACACAGTGGCCAACAACCAGGTGTCATCAGGAGGTCCACCAGTGGGGCCAGACTCCAAAAGTCCTCCCAGTGTTGCCCCCTGAGTAACAAGAATACAGAGCATCACTGCCTCAGACAGTTCTATCTATACCTTACGGCTAATAGCCACTGATGGACCTCTGCTCCATATGTTTATCTAATCCCCTCCTGAAACTGTCTATACTTGTAGCTGTCAACACTTCCTGTGGCAGTGAATTCCACATGTTAATTAATCTTTGAGTGAAGAAGTACTTCCTTTTATCTGTTTTAAACCTACTGTTCATCAGTTTCATTGACTGCCCATGAATTCTTGTATTGTGAGAAAGGGAGAAAAGTACTTCTTTCTCTACCTTCTCTATCCCATGTCACCCCTTAGTCATTGTTTATCCAAACTAAAGAACCCTAACCTCATTAACCATCTTTTTAAAAGTCTTTTAAAAAAACAAGTTATCCACTCTCCAATTAATTATTACATTCTTGTAAAATTCAAGTTTTAAAGAAATCAGTGCATGATCTGGGTATATTATAGAACCAATATCCATAGAATTATACATATTGATATAATGGCCTGGATATTAAAAATAATCTTTTATCGAAGTCAGAAAAAGGTAAAACCCTTCTCCTTTCAATGTAAATTCTTCCATATATCCTCTATCATATATCCATACATTCTCTAGTTTAAAGAACTTTTTAGATTGTTTAAATGATCACCATAAAGATTTTTTGAAAAACGTTTTCCCCAGCTCTGGAGTGTTCCATCTCATTTTCAGATACCACATTAAAGTCTCCACCTAGGATCAATTCTCCTAAAAATTGTATTGAAGTTTTGGTCAATGTCTATGTCTATATCTCTCTGTGTGTGTCTGTATGTATACAGGTATTTGTTTAGATTTTTATTGATAGTTTAATAATGAACCTTGAGAGACTGGAAAAGATTAAAGGCAAGAAGGTATTGATTGTGGTGGGGAAGGAAAGGAGAGGAAATAAAAGGTAGAAAAAGTGGTTTATAGAAATTGTTGCTTGTACTACTAGTACTAGTATTACGTTTGTTCTTGCACTGTAAATACAGTTGGCCTTCTGATGTGTGCCCTGAAAGGGAGAAAAGTACTTTATATTTAAGTCATTGTAGCTTTTTATATTTAAGATTCTATATTGAAGATTATTGTAGATAGATAGATAGATAGATAGATAGATAGATAGATAGATAGATAGATAGAATACCTACATCTGTCTATTTAAGATCTTTTAATATTATGCCTAGAAAAAAAACTGTTATGGCTTTACCTTCTTCCACTTTAGAGAGTATTTGAGCAATAATTTCCCAGGAACTTTAGGTATATGAAGAAATACTAAGCAATTAAACTGTTTGATGTTCAGAGTATCCTGATTGGCTGCTTCTGGCTTCATCAATGCACAGACAGGGTAAAGGGGGAGATACGCAGGGCCATAGCTAATGTGGGGTCTAAAGGGTGACACCCCCTCCTGAATTCGCAGCCCCCCAAATCTGGAAGGAGCATGCACTCCGCTGCCCAACTCTGCCCCCAGCTCCGACCAAGGCCAGCAGGCATTGCAGCTCTGGGCAGGGCTGTCTGTAGCTGGACCACCCCTACCCTGGATAGGTTGCTGGCCTGTCCCATTTCTCCCTATGTCCTGCATAGATTTGTGGCGATTTCATCTGCCCTTACTTCAGCGCTGCCTGCAATCAGAAAGGCCTTAATGTGCCTCATTTCCTATTCCGGATAGGTGGTTTAAAGGAAAAAGAGAAACGGACTTCACATGTTTCATCACAGTCAGCACCACAGAACTTTATCCATCTAATTTCTGATAAAAACTCAATTAAAGTAGTAACTTTTTAATATGCACTTCACTTTTTAAAAGAAGAGCTTTTTAAAGGTCCACACTGTGGATTGTGACAGCAATGTAAATTCTTATTAATCATGATTATGGTGTTTATACCTAGTGTTTACTTCTTCAAATACTTACATTTCACTTTATACAACTATGTTAAATTATCCTTGTGACAGTCATTGCTTACACAATAAAATTACATTGCTACTACTGTGTCATCACCTGTGGTGTCTAGTTACGGTTTAGTCAAATCTGCATTGGATGGATGCTGTATTCATATTTATTTTTCAATTTTGTGGCACACCCTACTGCCATATGTTATGTTATTTGACCTTTTGGTCTAAGTTTGCAACAACCCCCCCCCCCCCAAAAAAGCATTTTTTTCCTTCTGTCAGGCACTAGTGTTTCCGGGCTGCAGCTGGCACTCCCCAGGAAAGAAATAGTGGAAGGGGCTTTGCATGCTGGCCTGGTGTGTGGGTGCTGCATGGGCTTATGAAAGTTTATGCCAGAATAAATTGGTTAGAATTTAGGATACTATGCACTTTTTTTTTGCTTTAGCTTGCAATTTTATTGATAATTTAAGATTTACATGACAATCTCCATGTAACTCAAAGGCTAAGAAAAGACAATAATAATGATGTACTCAAAACATCCATGAGAAATTTTCTAAGCCACATTGATATTTCAGTCAAAGTAAACGTATCTCAACCGCAATACTGGAGTATATCAGGCTAGAGAGGAGAATCTGACTCATTTCCAAAGTAGACTTTTGTACCCTTTTGAATTCATTCTGATATGAAAGGCATACACTGAACAATCTCTAATTCTATTAATAATTCAGTAATTGATATCAGAAAGGAAATCAAGTTTTAAGACTGTAGGGGGCACAACACCCTTGTTAGCTTTGCTCTGAATTAAGAGGAATTTCATTGGTTTGCTTATTGACGTTAGGTCAAAATGTATTGATTTTATTTGTTATTGTATGGCTGGCCCAAAGTCAAAAGCAGTAAGTGCTTGAAATAGAAAATCCCATTCTACACAATCTATGGCTTTTTTCTACATCAGTAATTTTGAGAATAGCTTGTGCAACTTTTAAAAAATTACAAAATACAGAATAATACAAATTACACAACACACAAATACACCCATATAGCCATTATACAAGGGGGGGAAAGAAAATAACATATCTAACCATATACATTTTAACTCTTCATCCTTCATTTATTGAATTGTACAAAGGACACCTTTTCTTAATCTATTTTGAGACCAGTGGTTTCTTTCCCACATATGCTTGTGTGTTGTGAGCTTATCCATTAGCATCATTTACCCAATTCTCTAAACCAATCCTTTCTCTTTGTAACAGCCTGTTTGAATTACAAAGTCCCATTCTATATAATCTAAGGCCTTTTTTCTGCATCAGTATTTGTGAAACTAGCATTTAGCTTTTCCCATTAGTATCATAAGCAGGGGGCGGTGGCGCAGGCAGTTAAATGCCTGCACTATAACATCACTGAGCAGCCACTATGGCTGTTCGAGTACCACCGTGGTCAAGGTGAGCTCTCGACCTTCGCCCCAGCTCCCGCCTACCCAGCGGTCTCGAAAGCAATTTAATTGCAAGTAGGTAAATGGGTACCCACCCTTAGAGGGTGGGGGGCACCCTGTGTGGCTGACTGAAGATGGCGGCAATGGCGGCGGCAATGGCGGCGATGATGACGGCGGCGGCAAGAATCCTGGCGCGGACGGAAGTGGCGGCGTGGTGCAGCGGCGGCAAGCGAGCGCGATCGGGAGGTGCGACGAGCGATCCCTGGTGGCGGAAAGAACTACACCGACGGCTGCCGAAAAAAAGAAGATGAAGGAGCGTGCGCAGATCCCGAGCACCAGCCCAGCGGAGCCGGAAAGGACATAGCCGGGCTGGGAACAGGCAAAGCGGCGCGTCAAGAGAAGAGCACACCACCTCCGAACGCCGGGAAAGAAAAAACATCCCCGCCAACAGCCAGAATCCCGTCCGACCGAACCGTGCCGACCCGACAAGGAAGAAACATCATATGTCACCACAGAGGGGGTGCTGGTAGGCTATCCCATCCCCTTACATACATTGTGGCCTTAGCTAGGGACAAAAATGGTGATTAGCACCAGAAAAAACTTGTAAGCCGCTCAGAGACCCCAACTATGGGATTAGAGCGGGATATTAAATGGAAAGTATAAATAAAATTAACTATCTTTCTAGTAGTATTGACTAAAAGAGCTATTCTAAGCAGGTCTAGTCAGAATCTTACTCAGGTCTTTTCAATGAGGATTACAGTTCAATTCTAACAACACTTTCTTGGGAGCAAATTCCAACCCTGAATAAAATCCCTGTTCTCTCAGTACTGTATGGCTGCATTCATAAGGGCACTTTCCTGGGAGTATTCTCTATTGAATAACATGAGACTTACTTCTGAGTAGACCTTAGTCTTGTTCCCAACTAAACTGCTGCAAAAGTTTATAGTTACAAGTGAAATAGGCTGATATCAACTTGCATGGTGCAGAACTTGATTGGGTTTCAGGATAAATGTATCTGAAGTATCCTTTCATGGTTTAGGAATCTTACTTTCAGAAACTGTAGCATTCATTGTGTCACTTAATGGATCATAACTTGTAGAGACAAACACCTTATAAAAAAGAGAACTTATCTGAGGAATACCTAACATTAGATGGATCAACTCAGTAAAGGAAGCCACAGCCTTCAGTTTGCAGGACCTGAAGAAGCCTGTTATTGATAGGGACTTTTGGAGGTCATTAATTCATTTGGAAACAACTTAACAGCGCGTAATACACACATGTGGACATGCACCTTTCTGTAATTATAAGGTTTGATTGCTTTTTCTACCACTGATATTATCCTGGCAACTTGTTTTTTTAAAATCATCTCACCATTGAGGCTTGTAAATTGGGTATTGAACTCACAGCAATCCATGTAAACCGGTCAAACACAGAGTTCAAAGAAAATTTCACCATCGTCAAAGTTTTGCAAAACTTAAGTATTTGAATAGACTTTTGACATTGGACTTTGGGGGGAATTCCTTCATTCCACTGAATCAGTGGAAATAACTTCTGAGGAACTATGTATAGGAGTAGACAGCATATCAAGTTTTGTTAATGGGTTAATATTAAATATAATAATTAAATTGTTGTATATTTTGATTTTCTCCTAAAGAGCTGTGTCTCAGAATTCTTCTTTTTCAAAATTTATTTATCCTAGAAACTCCATGACAAATTAGACCTTAGCCTCCAAGCATCGTCCTCATGCGTTAACCAGCTCATTCAGCCCCCCACTTCATAGATATTTATTTATATATTACATTAGATATGCTACCAAAGCAAGCACTCCCTCACCATTAAGCTCCTCTGAACATAGCCTTGAACCTCCAGTGGAACTAATGATAGATCAGTAGAAACATAATAATGCATGAATCTTGCTGTAAGTGAGGGAAAAGCTTTTCCCATCTGTGGGTGATTTAACTCACAGATATGCATACCTGTTTCTGTGTGTATGTGTGTATTTTTAAATGGTTGCACTGGCACTAGGTTGATCAAAAAAAAATTCTCTGTAAAGCTAAAAAATGCTGTTTTAATTGTTTGAATACCATGGTGATATTGATGGGCTTGGAGAATTTATTTTCACAGTCTTGCAAAGTAGGGAGTACACATTTGAAATTATTCGGCGACTGCAGCAGGCATGGCAATCCACTACCTGATGGCTGTTGGCCTCGACAAGGGCCACAAGGTGACCAAGAATGTGGTCAAGCCACGCTAGTGCCAACGCTGTGGGCACTTGACCAAACACACCAGATTTGTTCAGGATATGATCTGGGAAGTGTGCGACTTCGCACCCTATAAGAGATGCACAATGGAATTGTTGAAAGTCTCCAAAGATAAGCGAACTTTGAAATTCATAAAGAAATAGGTTGGGACTCACATCCAGGCCAAGAGAAAGCATGAAGAACTCAGCAACACTTTGGCAGCGATGAGGAAGGCTTTACCCCAATAAATGTTGTTTTGAACATGCCCCCTCCAAATTATTTGGTGATTGCAGTTTGTAGAAGGCCGTTATATTCTAGGATGGAACAAAATGTTTTATGAAAAAATAGGCAAGTATATATAGGGAGATTATTAAAATTAAAATTTGAGTGGAAACATTTTGGCTTCTGAAACATTTCCTTCAATATGAAAGAATGTGAGGTCCACTGGAAAGATGACAGTATTTGCTCTAAAATCCCACCATTGCTACATGATTTCCGTAATATACAAGCTTTGCAGAATTATTTATTAAAATACTTATGTCCCATCATTTCCCATGGCTCAAGGCAGCTTACAAATTCAAGTTTAAAAATGCAAGTTTGAGTTACATGTTAAACCCCCAAATAACACCCTCAAGACTTGCAGCCTATAACCCGTAAAAAGCCCTGGCAGGTAGAATAGCATTGCAGCACCTCCTGAACATTCTAGAGAAGGTTCTGCCTACTTCCTTAGCAAGCCTGTTCCATAGGATGGGAGGTATAATGGGAAAAGCATAGGCTTTGGTCAATGCCAGATGATCCTCCCTACAGTGAGAGAACAACCAGCAGAAGGTGCCAAAAAACCATGGTTGGCACATGGGTATATGGGGAAAGCAGTCCTTTCGATATGGAGATCCTAGGATGCAAAGGGCTTTAAAAGTCATAACCTGTACGTTGAAAGCAACAGCCAATGTAGCTGTTTTAAAATAGGTAAAATATGTTTTCCC